>NW_004949095.1:11155296-11173409 GCF_000317375.1 Microtus ochrogaster
ATATTTAGGTATGACCCTTGTATCCCTAATCTCTCCAAGACTTTTATCATAAAGGGATGTTGAATTTTGTCAAAAGCTTTTTCAGCATCTAATGAAATTAACTTTCGATTTTTATGTGCATTGATGTTTGACCTGCATGTCTTTGTATGGGAAGTCAGATTCACTTTGTATGGGAACTTGAGTTATAGAGAGTTGTGAGCTACCATGTGGGTTCTGGAATTGAACCCAGGTCTTTTGGAAGAGCAAGCAATGCTCTTAACTGCTGAGTTATCTCTGCAGCCCATGACTTAGTTCTTAAACACTATGATTTAATTTTAGGCACCACGAGAAACACTTGTGGCACTAAATCTAATCAGCCCATCTTCCCAAGGGATGATGTCATGACATGACTTTGAATCTATCACAATTAATTGCCGGCAAGAGATAAACATTTAGAAGTCCACAAGGTGACTTGATGTGTTAAGGCTTCTGCCACCAACCTTGATGATATGATATGAAAGTAGTTCCCAGTGCTCCACATATTGGAAGAAGAGAAGTGACATCCACAAGTTGTCTTCTGACTGTCACAAAGGAACAGCAGCACTTAAGCCACTCCCACTGAGAATAATTAAGTAAATAAAATATATTTTTTAAGTTTTGAAAAAGAGAGAAACACCTATAGTTATATTGAATAGGAATTGGGAGTGTCGTACACGTACAGGCACAGTGGGCTCTAGAAGAGGAAGCCTACATAGAGTAAGTACATTTCAGACCAGCTGTCTAACTTGGCTCACTTCGGAGGTGCAGAGTTAAGAAACTTCACTCCCATCTATTGGGTGAAGATACTGCTGCCTCTCTGTTTCTGCTTCCCAGAATGTCTGAAATGAAAAGTCTGTAACAAAAGTATGAATTGAGGGCCAAGAGAGACTGCTCAGTAGTTATGAGTACTTGCTGCTCTTGTAGAAGAGCAAGGTTCAGCTCCCAGAACCCATATGGTGGCTCACAACCCATCATAACTCCAATACCAGGAGGATCCAACACCCTCTTCCGAGTTTCAAAGGCATTGCATGTATGTGGTATAGTTACATACATGAAGGCATAATACTAATTCACATAAATAAAAATGTTTAAAATCTTTTAAAAAGAAATATGTGTTGAGATCTTTAAATGAACCCCCACACACACTCTGCATGTATGTGATTTTTACATTATTACTCAGTTACTTCATCACAAAAAAATCAGGCTTGGGGAAGCTTACTGGTCATTTTGATATTAATTTCTGACCACCATTTCCTTCCTTAATATCTCCCTGTACAGATAGATTAGTTAATCTAGAGGTCCACCGACTTTGTGGAACCTCCAGTTCACTGAAAAAGATCTGAGTATTCTGACCTTTGAGTCTGCAATTACATCATAGCTCTGGTATGTCCTTCCTCTTTCTCTTCCTCTACTTTTCTAAATGGAGCCTATTCTTAAAGAGAAAGATGACTTTCTCTTTCCTTACTCAGCAAACACCATCAATAAATAACTGTTGAGAACCTACAGCTATTCAGAGTCTGCTGGGACACAGCCCTAGATCACTGCCTCTGCTTGTAAGGAGCACACGGGCTAACCCGTGATTCCGTTCTTAACTGACATAACAAGTACATTTTACAGTGTAAACCATTGTCCATGTATATGTGTGTGGATGGTTTAAAATGTGCACATACAAAAGTTTCATACTTCATATTACATATGATACATGCTGTCTTCTAGAATCTTCTTCTTTTGTTTTAAATGATGCTTCATGTGACTCACTACTATCATTTCATAGCCAGATAGTGTATCTTACTGTTGGGAAAAAAATCAGTCTTCCTGAGATACAGGCATTGTGTAAACAAGTAATGACACTATGCTAATAGAAGTATGCCCTGTTTTTTCTATTGCTCATCATGTTCATCTATGGGACTCATGGTACCTAGTCAGTGAACGGCTTTCTGGTGGTGGGAACGAAGATCTGTATCTCTTAATATTCTTTCTTTACTCTTCACTTCTGGTAGTATCTTTAATAGAAAAATATAATTACTAGATTATTGTTGATGATAATCATACACAGTTTTCATTGAATATGTTAGTTCAGGTTTCTGAGAAGTGGTTCTTAGTTGATCTCTTAGTGTGTAAGAGATTTATTGGAATCAAAGCCAGTGAGAGAGATAAAGAGGGATGGGATACAGGAGAAGGTAAATAGAACAAGCAGACTATGATCTCAGGCTTACCAACCTAGTAGGGGCAAAGGAAGAGAAGTCAGAAAGATCTTTGAACTAAAAAACAGTTCTTGGTCAAATTGATAGGCTGCTCTCAAGGCAAACTCACCTATGGGGAGAGTCCTTCATCTTACATGGAATGAGTCTGCCTTAATGGTCCCTGCATGGTTCATCAGACTGTGGCTGGGGGCTGCCTCCAGGAAGTGTGGTCTCCTTGTGCATATGCTTGGAGATCCACGAGCAGCAGCTGAGTTAAGATCCCTACACACGTCTAAGTGGTTCAGGTTCAAGTCCACAACAGCATACTAGTGCTATTCTCACAGGCTGGGTTTTCTTTTAAAGTTAAAGAAAAAAGGATACATAATACAATGTTCCTGCTTTACCTTGTTCTGGGTTTCCCCCATTAACCTTCTTAGGCTATGTGGACAGGTCTCGCTGGCTGCCATTCTTTAGGCTCTAACTGTCCTACCTCATGAGGAGATTCAGGGTACTATTACTCCAGTTGATGTCTCTTAGGAGATAAGGATGAGTGTTCCAGAAAATAGGCACAGAAAAGCTGCAGACACCAGTGAGTCTCCATGGAAAGTGCTGTTGCTTGAGGCTTGAACTCCTCTCAAAGGCCTGTGTGTTAAAGATCTGGTCTCCAGAGCGGTAGCAATTGTAAGATGTTGAAAAGTGGGGCCTAATGAGAAGCATTTAGGCCACTGAAGCCTTGGACAGGCTAGAGAAACCAAACCCTTCCATTCCTGTTTTGCTTCCTGCTAACAAGATGAGTAGTTTTGCTCCGGGGTGCATTCTAGCCCATGCTGTACTGCTTCACCAGAGACCCAAGAGCAGCAGGGGCCAATCAGCTACAGAATTACCAAGACAACTTTACACACTGATATTGCAGGCATCTGTTATAGTTATAAAAAGTTGACTAGGGGCTGGAGAGATGGCTCAGCGGTTAAGAGCACTGACTGCTCTTCCAGAGGACCCTGGTTCGATTCCCTGCACCCACATGGCAGCTCACAACTGTCTGAAAATGTAGTTCCACGAGATCTGACACCTTCACACCAACGAACATAATAAAGTTAAATAAATAAATAAAAAAGTTTTTTTTAAAAAAAAAAGTTGACTAATAAAAGAGTTCAAATCTTGACATCCCTATACCCAGAGACTTTGAATAAATCATTCTTTGTTAGTGACTCAATTTCTTCTTCCCTTCTCCCACTTTCAAATTCACTGAAGCTTGCAAGGCAAATTTTGGCACTTAGGAGAAGCCTCAACTAATTTTATTTATTAGTTTTTTTGAGACAGGCTCTCTTTGTGTAGTCCCATCCGTCTGGGTACTAGCTCTGTGCGCCAGGCTGCCCTCAAACTCAGAGATCTGTCTGCCTCTACCACCGCCACCTGGCTGCCTCAACTTATTCTTGAACCCAAATAGTATAATCAGCAAAATAAAAACTTCCTTTTCTTAACAGACTGTGCAATTAATGATAGAATTTGGGATCAAATTTATTTCTTGGGTTCTTTTTGTCTAATGTCTAAAAGTAGAGCTGCCCACTGGGCTATTCCTGGAACGTTCCGTGATAGGCATTCAGGAAGAGAAGTGAACATCCCGCCTACCAGTAACAAGCTCTCCTAAGGAAACCATCTTAAGCGTGCTTAGCTAGCCATAATTGGAGAGATCTGTGTCTAAGGCTGCATTTTAGCTTGAGGGGCCACTTTGCCTTTTTGGGTGGATAGTTCACAGCCCTATCTGTTTCAAGCCTAGTTCTCTTTGCTATTCATGAGGAACTGTTAGGACTGTCAGTCAGGTTGATGGCTGCAAAATTCTCTTAGTTCAACGTCTTGCTTAGCAGGCACTCAAAGTACTACTCAAGCGTAGTATCAGGAACACTCACAGCAGGTGTGTGAAAGATTTGCCACATATGTCTGTTTTGCCAGTGTGGAGGAAAATGCCTGTGTCTGCCAGCTTTCTGTTGCTGTAACAAAACACCCAGGAAATAGTCGCTTTAAAACAGGATGCTTTATTTTGGCTCATGATTTCAGTGTTTTCAGCACATGACTGACCCAGAAGCTCTGGGCCTACAGTGAGGTAGCTCATTACGGCAGAAGCATAGAACAGCGGAAATTACTCATCTCCACTGGCCAGGAAGTAAAGACTTGGAGCCCGGAGGCAGGGGTAAAATGTACCCTTCAGGTTCATGCCTTCAATGGCCTACTTCTCTCTTCCCATACTTCCTTGGGTTTCTACCACCTCTCAATTTCCCATTAAGAATCCATAAATGGATCAAACCATTAATAACATCCAAACCCTCATGATCCAGTTACCTCCCAAAGGTCCCATCTTTGAACACTCTGAATGCTGCTGTGTTGGGGACCAAATCTTCAATACACAAGCTGTAGGAGTCACTTGGGGAGGTCTTAATTATAACAGTCTTACAAATAAAGAACACCTCAACCACTCAGACAATGTTCCTCAGCCTGAAGAGATTGTCCCTACCTCTCCAGGTCCCTAAATGCAGTAGTCTCTGGCTACAATGCATTCAGCTTCAGCAAGGTTGGCTATGGCTAGACTTTGCCTCAGGTCATTTTGAAGCTCATCCACCTGAAAGAGAACCCAAACTTCAAGTTGATTTTGATGGAGAATGACTTACACTCTCTGGCTACCTCTGTTCAAGAGACAGGCTTGAAAGGATGCATGCTACACGCATTGCTGCTCTTATAATGGAGCGGCTTGGTGGACAATCAACTTCAGAAGAGTAGCTGCTCTTTGGGACGGAGGTACAACTCCCACAGAGTGGAAAGGTGATCTAAAATACCTCCTCCACTTGAAGTTAGATAAGACCCTGTTTCATAGTAACTCAGGAAATCTATAAGGATCTGTTTTAGTCCAATCCAACTGAATCTCACCTAAGGTTTATAGAAAACACAATGACCTAGCCATTGGTATGTTGAAGGGCTCTATTCTATGTGTTCTCTCTCCTAAAGTTAATTTTCCAGTTAGTAGCCATTAACTAAATGTCACGAGACTTCCATGAGACACTTTCCATACTACACAGATGGATTCTCCAATACTTGGCTCCAAAGACTTAACTTGTGTGTACTCTGCGATCACACCATTCTATGGAGAATTTATCCTTGGTCTGGTTTCATGATTTAGGGACACTCCCTGACACTTCTGTAGTCTCTACTCCTACCTGCTTGCTCAGTCTTTGGTCTTTATTACTCCTACCTGCTTGCTCAGTCTTTGGTCTTTATTATCCACGTGGCAGGTAGTATGGCTTGAGTTTTTCTAGACAGGGCAGATGGTTTTCTAATTCTTCAGTGAAAAGGGGTATTTTGCTTAGTGGCCAGGCTGTAGACTGAATGTTTCTAGATTCTTGGTATCTTATTTAAGACTTCAATAAGAGTACATGTGACGGCAAAGTAGCAGGGAGTCTTTATTCAGAGTGAAATACTAGTACAGATTAGACAGCCTGACCGCAAGCCACATGCGTGACGGCACTGTGACTGCTGTTCAGTGTTTCCTTCACTGGGATTCAAGAGTCTGGGAACTTGGTTGCAACAGCTGAGGCATAGTGTGAGCAACTCACTAATTTGATTGGCAGATTATTATGTAATCTTTTCTTCCTGTGCATGTCTCTTTCCATAATGCATCTAATTGTAATCATATGAATGCCCAATTATGCATAAGGATATTAAGGTAAATGGGGATTTTCCCTTAAAGTTTATTATGAGGCCATAGTTTGCCTTGTGCCTAATTTCAAAAGCAGTTCATGGGACAGAGAGATGTTTCAGTGGTTAAGAGCACTAACTGTTCTTCCAGAGGACTTGAGTTTCATTCTAACACCCACATGGTAGCTCACAACCATCTGTAACTAGAGACCTAATGTCCTATTCTGGCCTCTGTGGATGCTGTACGCATGTAGTGCACAGACATACATGCAGGCAAAACACCTATACATATAAAGTAAAAAAAATATGAATCTTAAAAAAAAACTAAACAAAAAAAAAAAAACAAAAGCCACAGTTCAGGCCAATTGGCCTTCCTACTCCCTTACCTTGACATGAACGCAGTATGATTGAATAGAATCTATGTTTGATGGTCATTAAGGGGAAGAGAAACGTTTCCATTGCTTACAGTAAGATGTGCATGCAGCTGACACAGGTGGGGGCTCTAGGTTGCTAACAGTAACTAGATACATTATTTGGAGTGAGGTGTTTGCCCATAGTACACGTAGATAAGGGTCTCGGACTTCTAAGTGCATTAAGGGAGGAGGAATGCATTGCGTTGTCCAAACCAAGTGGGGCCCGAGTCTTCTAAACAATTCCCTATGCTGTGTCCTTCATAGTGAAGCTGCTGATAAGAGTCTTTTCTTTTCAGCTTATCATGTTTGGACAGCAAGTGCTTCACCCACTCAGTCCTCTCCCTAATCCAAATTCAATTCTTGTTTTTTAATTTCTTTATTATTTTTATTGAGCTATATATTTTTCTCTGTTCCCCTCCCCTTCTGTCTTCTTCCATGATCCCCATGCTCCCAATTTTCTCAGGATTTCTTGTGTTTTTCTACTTCCCATGTAGATTAGACATACATCCATGTATGTCTCTTAGGGTCCTCTTTGTTGTCTAGGTTCTCTGGGATTGTGAATGGTAGGCTTTTTTTTTTTTTTTTTTTTTTTTTTTTTTTTTTTTTGCTTTATGTCTAAAAGCCACTTGTGAGTAAGTACAGATGATATTTGTCTTTCTGGGTCTTAGTTACCTTACTATGATGTTTTCTAGGTCTATCCATTTGCCTACAAATTTCAAGATGTCTTTTTTTCCCTATGTAGTACTCCATTGTGAAAATGTACCACATTTTCCTTATCTATTCTTTGGTCGAGAGGCATTTAGGCTGTTTCTAGGTTCTGGCTATGACAAATAATGCTTCTATGAAGATAGTTGAGCACATGTCTTTGTGGTGTGATTGAGTATCTTTTGGATATATACCCAACAGTGGTATTGCTGGGTCTTGAAGTAGGTTGTTTCCTAATTTTCTGAGAAATTGCCATACTGATTTTCTGAAACACTAAGTCATAAATGAAGAACAGATTTGGCAAGTAGGTTTTGTGTGTGTGTGTGTGTGTGTGTGTGTGTGTGTGTGTGTGTGTGTGTGTGCTGATTATGTCCCCCTAAAATACACTGGAAACATAGTTCAAAGGTCAAAGAAGCTAAAGAATCACCAAATGGAAAGAAGTGTTTCTGTGGGGGTGAGTTGAGCAGCTGCATAGCCAAGGCCACAGAAGCTCACCCACTGGGTTGGTGAGGTAGCCACAGTGTTAGAAAACAATTCTGAGATTTCAGTAAGATAGTAACAAAAGTGATACTATCTCTTTAAGGTGAGAAAAGGGAGAAGTTGAGCCATGAATGGCAGTGGGAAACAGCTAAATAGCTTCCTTCAGCACCTTACTATTCCATGATATTTCTTTCTCATTCAGCCTGCAACTTCAACATTCCAGAGGACTATGAGAAGTCTTGCTGTCATTAAAGTTACTGCCTGCCACATTCCTCACATGGGGCGCTTTACATTCGCCTGTGTTAATCGGCTTATTTCCCATAGACGGTTTGCATCCCAATAAAGATGGATTTAAGGAACTCGAGGCACTGAAAAGTTAAGAGACTAATTTTTGTATTTTTGTAAAGGATCACATTCTCTCCAGTGTACGGGGTGGTTGACATCAGATACGTCCAGGAAAAAGAGAGAGTGGCTGGAAGAAACTGATCAGCAACACGAGGTGATCCTTCATTCTATGACCAGACACCTCTTGCCACTGACTCAGCCAAACACTGCCTCATGCATCTTCTCGGTGGAATTTGGCACCTACTGCTTTCCCATCCATCAGGTGACAATGACACATGCAGCCCTTTGCAAGGGAGCATCCAGAGGAAGGTGGCAAAGTCCAGTCTCCCAGGACTGTTACGTCAGGCCTGACAGAGGTCTAAGTAAGAGTGCTCAGGACAGCATTAATAGACTCAGTTATTAATAACAAAAATAAGAAAAGAGAAAAAGAAAACATGAATCTGGGAGGGATATGGGGTAGGGGCACTAGGAGGAGTTGGTGGTAGTGGAGAAATATGAGCAGCATGCATTGGATAAATGTATACATTTTCAAAGACAAAAATAATACTTAAGATAATGGTGGCATCCAGTCATTGCAGAGCCTCCCTGGTCCTGGGAGTTGAGTCAGGCCCTGGCTGCCTTCCCTGTCAAGAGGAAATGGGCAGCAAACATGACATTGTGGCTTCAGGGAGGGAGATTTCATTTTCTGGCTGACATTTCACCAGCAGAGGCTGGGTAAGCAGGTACAACCCGCTCCACCCTTTCCTGGCACACAATCAGAGGCTGCCCACCAAGTCTTGCCCTGTGGGCATTTTACAAAGGGAGGGAGGATTCTGGTTTTTCCTGGGAGAAGGTGTATCGATGCCATTGCGTTTCTCCCTGGGAGACCTGAAGGCAAATGTCAAAGTTTCCAGAGAGCTGCCAGCTCACCTCCCCTGACAAATGGAAGTACTACTGATTAAAGGCAAATTGCCTAAGAGGGAATTGTTCTTAGGTGACATCAGGTCTCCTTGCTTCACCAGGTGTGTGTCTATGGGAAGCAAGCAATGATGCTCACATGCCCGTTTTACAGAACAGGAGCATCGAGTCAGCCCTTCCCAGAGGGGCTGACTAGTCACATGAGCCTGATCTCAGGGTAGCTCGTGCTGCACAAAGGATCCATGACCCATGATCACTCTGGTTGCTTCCTACATAGTGGAAATGCCAGCCACAGGTCACTCTTGTCACTGGACAATGGAATGTCTCATCTCTTTGTACTAAGTCACTTTTAAAACTAAATATGTGAAGGAAAAATCATATTCTCCCTGTTTGGTAGTCTAATAAAACTGGCACGGATATAAAAGACTCTTGTCCTGCTCTCTCTCAACCAAGGGCACTCCATTAAAGCGTGATCTGAGAAGAAGAAGAAAAAAAAAGACTCTTGTGACCTGGACCAAGGTCTGAGAAAAGGCTTTTTCTCTCCAGAGAAAATTTGAATAAATGGTTCCTTTTACCAGGTCAGATATAGTCCTGATGAGGTCTCGGGGGGGGGGGGAGGAGGGGGAAGGCTAATAAAACCTGAGGGTTCCTCGGAGCCAATGGCCAGTGGGGTTTCCCAAAGCAAGACTGGGGCAGTAGAAGTCAGTCCTGTATTCAGCCCCCTTTGGTACCTTTACCAAAGCAAAGGAAAAACAGGTTGAAGACAGTAATAAAGCAGTAGGGGGAAAAAAAGCCCGAGAGCCACATTCACCTGTGGAGCCTGGTGTGTAGTAGGCGTGAGAAAACCTGGAGCCTGGACCAGGACTTCTGGCAATTAGTGTTCCTCAGACTGCCCTTGGGGGCTTGTGAATCCATGATAGACTTAAACATGGTAGACCCTGTGTTCCACATCGTGTAGCTCTGCGGAGGGTCTAGGCACAAACATTCTTTTTTTTGTCATTTTTTTTTATTTTATTGAGAAAAGGAAAAAAAAAGTTTCAGCCTCTTCCCAGCCTCCCACTTCCCTCCCCCTCCTCCCACTCCTCTCCCCCTCCCTCTCCAGTCCAAAGAGCAGTTAGGGTTCCCTGCCCTGTGGAAAGTCCAAGGTCCTCCCCACTCCGTCCATGTCTAGGAAGGTGAACATCCAAACTGGCTAGGCTCCCACAAAGCCAGAACATGAAGTAGGACCACAACCCCGTACCATTGTCCTTGGCTTCTCATCAGCCCTCATTGCTCGCCATGTTGAGAGAGTCTGGTTTTATCCCATGCTTTTTCAGTCATAGTTCAGCTGGCCTTCGTGAGCTCCCAATAGATCAGCCCCACTGTCTCAGTGGGTGGGTGCACCCCTCATGGTCCTGACTTCCTTGCTCATCTTCTCCCTCCTTCCGCTCCTCATTGGGACCTTGGGAGCTCAGTCCAGTGCTCCAGTGTGGGCCTCTGTCTCTATCTCCATCCATCATCAGATGAAGGTTCTAAGGTGATATGCAAGATATTCGTCAGTATTGCTATATGATAGGGTCATTTCAGCTTCCCTATCCTCAGCTGCCCAAGGAACTAACTGGGGCCATCGCCTTGGGCTCCTGGGAGCCGCTCTAGGTTCAAGTCTCTTGCCAACCCTAAGGTGGCTCCCTTAACTAAGAATTGGCACAAACATTCTTTTTTTTTTTTTTTTTTTTTTTTTGGTTTTTCGAGACAGGGTTTCTCTGTGGCTTTGGAGTCTGTCCTGGCACTAGCTCTGTAGACCAGGCTGGTCTCGAACTCACAGAGATCCGCCTGCCTCTGCCTCCCGAGTGCTGGGATTAAAGGCGTGCGCCACCACTGCCCGGCTGGCACAAACATTCTTAACCAGCTCCTCGGATGTTACTAGGGGACACACTGAGAGAGCTAGTGGTAGCGGGAACTAGCCAGAGGGATTCCTGGTGTCTGTCTAGCAACTCATTGGTTCCTCTTTGGTTTTACTGTAGAGCAGGGGGCTGACGAGGAGGAAGATAGGGAGAGGAGGACAGCGGGGGGGGGGGGAAGAGAAGGACTTGGGGGGATAGGAGATGACAACATTGCTATTAAGAAAGCTGGATGGTGATGACTCATGCCTTTAATCTTAGTACTCAGGCAGAGACAGGATGATCTCTGAGTTCGAGGCCAACCTGGTCTACAGAGCCAGTTCCAGGATAGGTTCCAAAGCTACAGAGAAACCCTATCTCAAAAATCCAAACAAACAAACAAACAAACGAAAAAAGCAGATTTTGAGATCCACATACGTAAGTCAGTCTTGGCCTCATTTTATCTGCTGTATGATTCTGGCCTAATTTTGGTGTATTCATTATTTAGTTGCTGATGCCTACATGACTGTTAGAAGCTACAACCCCCAATTTATAGTGAGAAAATTCAGAGAGAGCGGGACAGTAACAAACACTATAAGATTACTGTGTGGGTTACTTGCTATCATCCATGCTAAATGTTAACCTGGACACCTAAGAATGCTGTTTACTTTCTATGTGACCAAGGATCTGAAGTCTGCTCTCTTATACTAAAATTTTCAAGGGATTGCCTAAAATGATGAACTATCTCTTCCCTCCTAAAGTTTAGAGGGGAGAGAAATCTACTAGCCACGCCCTCATTTGTCCTCCCCCCCCCCCCGCCCGCCCCATAGATGGGCTCCCTTCTTGCAGACTTTCTGTCTCCAAAGAGCTGTGCAGCTCTAAGGGGCCCAGGGCATCGTGGGTGGGGTAGGGAGAATATGCTGTGGAGAAGGATTCATGAAAGCAGTGGTACGCTTGCTTGCGCTTGGTTAAGCTGCGGGTTGGGTATGAGACCTGACATCTCAAGAGAAAGCAGGCTGTTTGCAAACTCACTAGACCAAAAGAAACGAGAGCTGGGAGAATGCCCAGCCCCAGAGCTGCACCAGCACATTCCTGTCTGATTGACGCTTGCTGGTGGCCTTTGTTTTTCCACCAGAGTTGGAAAGCAGGCAGTAGAAACTTGGCTAGTACTTTTTCTGACCTTGATGTTTTTTAAGCTTTCTTTTCATAGATCAGGACAGGCGGCTTATGGTAAACTTCCTTTAACCTAATTGATACTTAATCATCACCAATGAGTTGAGTAAAAAGTTGATGATTCAGCCTTTAGACCTTTCTGGTTGAAAGTAAAATATTCTGATACAGGAATCATTATTCAGTTCTGGTTCGTCTATTCTCCTTGCAGCCCTTTTACTTTGGCTGCTGAACTTCCTTGTTGGTCCCCACACTGTGCCTTTGCTTTGGATCAGTAAGCACCTGCCAAGTCCTTGGTATGTTACAGCCCCTAGATCCGTGTTTCTTTCAACCAACCCCACCCCTCAGCCAGATGGATTAGGTTGAAATTGGTCTCAGAGCTCCTGCTTTCTCCCACTGTTTCCTGGGGGTTTGTTTTGCTGTTTCCCTTCCTCTCTTCAGTAAGAAGTGACAAGCTTCAGATTCTCCTCTGATTTCCCAGTGCCAAGCATAGTGCCTTCTTGCTGATAACGTATCACTAAATCTGATGGCTATTTACTGCTTACCCAACCTGCTGGGGCGATTCTTTTGGTGTCTGTGGGACTGTGCGTGTGGGAGAAATGTGTCCTGTGCTGACAGAAAACTAAGAAAAAGGCGGAAAACACTGGGCCAATTGGCTTAGTTATGGTAAACACTGGGGTGAAAATATGCTTATCACAGTCCAGCTTAAACTAGATCTTTCTTTCTGGCTGTGTCTTGCCTTCTCCAGATTCCTTGAATGCTTCTGACGTCCCTTTTCAGAGATCATGAAGTGTGGCTTTGTCCTCCGATGTACAGGGTGACACACGCCTGCAAGAGGAGGATATCACTTTCTGTATCTTGAAAAATTCAAAGTTGTTTTTTGACTTTGAAGGTAAGCTTAAATCTTCGATATTGACAAATGAGTGTGGCTGTGTCCTTAAAGGACGTCCAGATGTGAAAAATCTGGGTGACATCTACCCTGTTTTAGGAGTTTGGCTCTCTACCAGGCACATGGTGAAAAATGAGGAAGTCAGGGTTCAAGGATTCCAGACTGATCTTCAATTGGAAGAAGTGCAAGAGGCTATCTTGCCAGACTCTGGCTTGGCCCCTCAGAAAGAAAATAAACTATGAAGTGATTTTATTAACATCACTATCTCTATGACCATTATTTATTTTTAAAGGCCAAGGCTTTAATTTAATTGATCTTAATTTAATTTTTAGAATTTAATGAATTTTCACATAAAAGTTTAAAAATTAATTTAATAAGTTAATTGATAATTACTAAATGTAAGTCAAAAGATGCATATTTTCAAGCGTGTTTGCCTCAGGCTAATGTTTACCTATAAATCTGTCCCCCCTTCTGTTTCCTGTTCTCTGCGGGAACCAGGGCACTGTAAGTCTATTTCTACATTAAAGCTGTATATATTTTAAAAAAAAATGCATATTTTCTACACAGATGTCGGCAATAATAACAAAACATATAGGAATTAAAAAGTCGTTAGTGCTAGGCAATAGTGATTCCTGCCTGGAACACCAGGACTGAGGAGGCAGAGGAAGAAGGATTATGGATTCCAGATGATCTGAGACTACATAGAAATACCCTGTCATTAAGAATTCTCTTAACTAAGGCAGACTCATAGGATATCTCAAGGAACAAGGGAAAATTATTACCTAGTTCGATTTGCTAGGAGGCAAGTTTAACAACATTGTCTTCAGTATCTTGTTATACATTAAACATTTCTCAGTGCTTTATCAAGGGATCGTGACTGCAGGGTCATGGGTGGTACAGATAGGCTGGGGTTGAAGTTGTAGGACCCATCCAGCTTCCTTTATATAAGGTTGTGCCATGGAAACTCCACTTCTACTGATGCCAATAATAATATCAATGTCAAAAGTAGCATTATAGGAAGCTAATATATTAAGCTCTTATCACGGAGACACTGTCTAAGAACCTGACAGAGTTGTTATTTTCAAGTAACAGGCTAGGCATTCACAATAACTTCATTTTGTAGATGTAGAAGGTGAGGCTTAGAGAGGTCTGGTCACTTCCTTAATGCCATAGGCAGCAATGGAAGGAGACAAAGCACAACACTAGACCATCTGATTTATCACATTCTGCTGTCAACTCTTTAAGGATAAGAAGCCAATCCAAGGCAGAAGGGAAAGCAAACACAGTATGGGGACTCCAAAGAATGAGTTTAGAAAAAAAAAGTAGAGAACCACCTGCAAAGAGAACATTAAGAAAAGCAAGTGTATACGTGAACGACTAGGCTGAGACCTGTCTTTTGTACCATTCCTGTGGGCCCCTTGACTCCTCTCAAGCGAAACTCCTGCCTTTCAGAGATGGCAGTCCAGTGAGGGAAGAGAGCAGATGTGCCTGAGGTGGAGCCTGGGCCCAGGTGGTCTGCACTCCACAGCCAGCACGCCATGCTGTCGGGCTCTGGGCATGTCCACGATGTCTTGGCATAAAGGAATCAGACTAGGCTGAAAGGTGTCTTGCAAGAACACATACCATAGGATACATCCTTCCTAAGCATGCCTGAGCAGGAACCCTATTCATCCCAGCAGCGTGATAAATGGACAAGGTTTTGGTTGTGGTTTCAACTAATGGATGGTCTAAATCGTGGGAGAGTGGAAATAATGATCTACTTACCTTTATGTTTATTGCCCACACCCTGGCCCCCCCCCAAAAAAGTGTTGTTGGCATGACATAAATAATAAGTGTTCAAGTAATTAGAAACAATCCTCTTTGCTCTCAAGTATGTATGCGCCAGTCTGTGAGTGCACATGTGTGTGTGTGTGTGTGTACACCAGGCTTCTTCTTTTGGGCCACCAACCAGCTCCCAAATTATGACGCAGAGACTTATTATTAGTTTTGAATGCTCAGCTTAGCTTAGGAGCATTTCTGGCTAACTTAAAAGAGTTAAAATGTTAAAAGACATTATTTAATCTGTTTCTCTTTATCTACCTTTGCCTCTCACCTTTTTGCCTTTCTTATTTCTGTATATCTTATTTTCACTGCTTCTCTGTCTGTCTGTCTGTCTGTCTGTCTGGTATCTTCCCGGCTTCTTGCCCTGGGTATGTCCCTTTTCCTTGCCTTCTCTTATTCCTCCTGCAGAACCTAGGTTTCTCCTCCTACTTAGTCTCTCTGCCTGCTATCCGGTCTATCCTTTTTCCTGCCTAGCTATTGGCCATTCAGCTCTTTATTAGACCAATCAGGTGCCTTAGGCAGTCAGGGTGAAACAAATGCAACACATCTTTACATAATTAAACACACATCCTTACATCATTAAATAAATGTAGCATAAACAAAAGAGCACACCTTCACAGAGTTAAAGGAATGTTCTATAGCATGAACCAATGTGACACATATTTACATAGTTAAAATAATATTCTACAACATGTGTGTGTTTTCACGTGTGTATGAAGGCCAGAAGCTGATGTCAACGTATTGTCCTCTATCTTCTCCCCCTTGTCTCTTTGAAGTGGTTTCCACAGGTCTCCCTGCTTGTCTCTACACCCCCAGCCTGCAGGTCTACACCACCTGACTTTGTATGTGACTGTAGAGATCCAAACCCAGGTCCTCTTGCTCATGGGGCAAGTGGTTTACTGCATTGAACCCACCTTAAATTTTTTCTTCCTCTTTTTTTTCCTAATATTACTTTTGGATTTTTTCCGGGGGAGGCTTTTAAATGCCAAAGAAAGAAACGGGGATTCCCTTGGGTAGCTTGGGGCTTCTGTTTGTGCTAAGTTACTGGCAGCTTGCGGGAACAAGTTGGTAAAGATTTTACGAAGGTCACTCATGACTTGTTCACTGTAAAATCTTACTCAGATGTGGGATTTCTGTCTTTAGCTGGCCTATTGATCCACTTTTGATTTCTATTCTGTGGTCAGACTGGAAAATGCCAAAGAACAAAAGAGAAGCAGCAGCAGCAGCAGCAGAAACAGCAGCTGCTTGCTAGTATTCTAAGACCCCAGTACCCCTGTGGGCTGGAGTTCCTCTTGGGTTCCTACTACCCCGAGGAGCTGACTGACCTTGAACTATCATGTTTCTAATCAGTGTGTAGCTTACTGGTGTTTCCATCCATGGAGTACTTAAAGGATTACTGGGGCCCTGTGGGCTGCTTAGGGGCTGGAAAGACAATGAGTACAGTAATCCAGGATTGCTAGTCAGACCCACAGGCTCTGCATTGTCTAGATCAGGAAAACCCTGGCATCGCTGACCACTGAGCATCCTAAGCTGCTTAGAAGGACCTAAGATCTTGACTACCCAGAATTTTCTGTTGAGGATCAGATTCAGCCTAATGGGTGCTCACAGGAAATGCAGCAGGATCATGTAACAGCCTCAAAACCTAGGTCACTGAAGAATGTGACTCCTGACATTTTCTCACTCACTGCGGGAGAGCTGGAGAAATAGAAAGGAAATGAGTCCAGACCTCACGTGGGTAAAGGGGAGAGAAGGGCCCAGGAGGGGGGTCCGAAGAGGGGCTCCCAAGAGGGTGGAGACACGATGGAAGCCCAGATTGCTTTTATTTGGGCCCCAATTCTTTACTATGCTGAATCTTGTAGATCACTTCATTTTTAAGACCCTTTAGTTTGAGAAATTGTTATATTTGTGTAACTGTGTATGGTGTGCTTATATGTGTGTAGGTACACGTGTGTACGCCAGAGAGTTTATGCTACATGTGCGCCCATAGATGTGGATGCCTGAGGTCAACATTCAGTTTCTTTGACAATGGTGCTCTGCTTTATTTATTCAGACATAGCCTCTCAGTTGAATCCAGGGTTCACCAATGAGCTAGTCTAGTAGGCAGCTTGCCTCAGGATACCCCTGAATCCTGTCTCCTGAATGTTGGAATTATAGGCAGCTGGTATGCCTGCACAGTTTTTATGTGGCGATCCGAACTCTGGCACTCATACTTTCCAGGCGAGCGTTTTACCCACGGAACCGTCTCAAGCCATCATCCTCTCATCCTAAAGTCCCCTCATCTTTTAAAGTTCTCATTTTAAAAGTTTCTAAAAGTCCAAGAATTTGTTTTTGCAGCATCTCTCTTGATTCTTACTGATGATGTTTTGGAGGGGGAAAAAAGATGCTGTGGGAGGAGAAGGAGAAGGAAAACGTGTTGGTGGAGTTAGATAAGGGACATGGTGCAGAGGGACATGGCAAATAAGAGCCTGTGGGAGGGGTACCTAAACCAAGCTGATTCTGTTAGGGGAGAGAGGGAAACTCTCTGGAGAGGTGATGTCTGAGCATGTCTATGGACAAGTAGTTATCAGCCAGGCAAGGAGGGGGAAGGGTTTTCTGATCCTTCGGGGTTCCTGCTTCATGAAAGAGTCTGTGAGAGCTGGGCGGTGGTGGTGCACGCCTTTAATCCCAGCACTTGGGAGGCAGAGGCAGGCGGATCTCTGTGAGTTCGAGACCAGCCTGGTCTACAGAGCTAGTTCCGGGACAGGCTCCAAAACTACAGAGAAACCCTGTCTCGAAAAGCCAAAAAAAAAAAAAAAAAAAAGAGTCTGTGAGACATTCTGCAAAATACAGAAGAAAGTGACTGAACTGTCTTTGACTTTTCCTGCTTCATGGAAAAGTCTGCTGGATACTAGGGACTTGTAGGCTGGAAATGGATGCCCCAATGATACAGAAGAACTTTGGGTGACTATCCAGGAAGCAAGATGTCTCTGTCAATTCTAGAATTTTGGAAGTTGCTTACAATGTACTTCCCATTTACTTAGGTAATATTATATCCATCTGGAGTCTTTGATGGAGTTGAAGAATTTATAGTTATGGTGGTCCTTAGTTATGTTAAAAGATAAAGTAGATATAAATGTTGTAACTGCAATTCTTGCTTGATAATTTTTTTGTTATATGTAATTTTACTATGTTAAAGCCTTCATTTTTGTTTAAACAGAAAAGGGGAAATGGTGTAGGAGATCCTTCTGTTTATGTGTTGCTTTCATTGGTTAATGAAAAAAGAAACTGCCTGAGCCTTTTGATAGGGCAGAGCTTAGGTAGGAGGAGAAGACAGAACTGAATTCTGGGAGGAAGAAAGCAGAGTCAGGAGATGCCATGGATCTGCCACTGGATATAGACATACTAGACTTTTGCTGATAGGCCACGACCTTGTGGTGATACACAGATTAATAGAAATGGGTTAAAGCAAGATGTGAAAGTTAGCCAATAATATGCTAGAGATAATGGGTCAAGCAGTAATTTAATTAATACAATTTCTGTGTGGTTATTTGGGGTGTAAGCTAGCTAGGCAGCTCGGACCAACAAGCAGCCCCTCCTTACTACAGTTTCCAGCAGAAGGAAGATGATGTGTATAGTGGTACAGTGATGTAAGTGTACGTGATTAAGAGGG
>NW_004949095.1:11174498-11175654 GCF_000317375.1 Microtus ochrogaster
ATCTCAAAGAGCATTAAGTGAAGCTGGAGCCCTACGGGAACTTGAGCCGAGTGGCAGGGTGAGAAGAGGCCATCTGGAATCCCCCAGCGGGCTGTGCTTAAGAACTTGAAGTTCTTGGGGGTAAATGAGGAACTACTGAAGTATTTTAAGCAAGTATTAGCCTTGTTAGAACTTCGAGAGAACATTTAAAAACAGTAACAATAGTAGCATAAGTTGGTATTTATTGAGCACTTCTTATATACCAGGCAATGTTTTAAGCAGTTTTCCTAATATGAGACATGTGGTCTCACAGAAGCCTTGCCCTAAACCACATAGTAGCACTAAGGGATAGGGTCAAGGTACAAACCACATGGACTTCCACCACCAACCTTGCTCTCAGCCACTAAACTATAAACATACATAGCTGCATGTCTCCCATTGTTCTTTATCAGTAACATGCTAAACCCCAGCGCTCACCTCTTCCTTACTGTCCCAGTGTTAAACTAGCATGTTTGAACGTTCTTGTGCCTACACTAGGGCTGTGACTTTGCAATCCTCTCCTCCCTCCAGGTTTCAACTCTATGTCTGGAGGGCTAGAAAATTCCGAGTGAGCTGGATTTCTGTTTCTACCCTTCAGTGGCAGTTGTGTGCTCCCTCAAGGAGGCCAACTCTGCAAGGTACTTTCCTTTGTCTCAGTGCTGACCTTTGATAATCTGCTAATGTCCCTAGTTAGGCTCAGTCCCCAGATTCCAGAATAATCTGTCTTTTTTTAAAATAGGGCAATGAAATGGGAAAATAATTTTATCTCACTTGGAGCCAGTTGTTTTGAAATAAATTTCCAGTTAATATGGAGCACAACTCTGAAAAATCAAATCATGGTTACATGAGAACTCATTAAAAGTTAAAAAAAAAAAGGATTTCTTTTATTCCTGGAGGGCAAATTTTGTGCCATTAGGAATCACAGGGATATCCTTAGCTCCTGAGATGCATTCACGAATCTCGAAAATTTTTATTCAATCATTTAATGATAATTTGCTGAACATCTGCTATATGCCAGGTGCCATGCTAGTTATAGACGAAGGCATGCTTAAGTCTGAGGTGCTCACTTCCAGACAAATGGAGAATCTCAAGGTCATTTGTATTCTTTCTTTTTATTTACTATTCTTTATTTATTTAT
>NW_004949095.1:11176075-11182249 GCF_000317375.1 Microtus ochrogaster
AGGACCACAAGGGGTGCACCCACACACTGAGACAATGGGGATGTTCTATTGGGAACTCACCAAGGCCAGCTGGCCTGGGTCTGAAAAAGCCTGGCATTTGTATTCTTTCAATGCAGTGTGTAGGTGCTTTCCTCTCTTGGAACATTTCCGTCTCCCCCAGGTTGACAACGTGCATATAATTTTTTAAATTACATTTGATTTAGTGTGTGTCCATGCACCTGTGCCCATGAATGTGCGAGCTGGGGTTTGGGCTGTTAGTGGACACACATGTGGAGGTTACAAGATAGCTTGCAGGAATCAAGTCTCTCCTTCCGCTGTGTGGATCCCAAGGACTGAACTCAGGCCATTGAGATTGGAGACAAGCACCTTTACCAGCCAAGCCATTTTGCCAGCCCAATTTGCAGGTAATCTGAAAACACCATTTCCCTTGAAATCCTTCAGCACTGGTTGGCTAGCTGCTTTGACTCTCATGTCGGGCCACCTGACTGAGGCAATTTGCCACAGTTATCACTTCCTCCTACTCCCGAACCCCTTTGACTAACAAATGAGTCTTTCTTTGGCTCATATTATTACAGGTCTACTTGGGAATTACTGAACTGTGGTAACTTTCTTAAGCGAAAGCAAGCATTTTTGCTTTTAACAATATCCAAAGAATCACATCACTTAGAGAATTGGGAACAGAAATATTTCTAAAAGAAACATCAGTTTTTAGAGATTCTCTGAAAAGTCTATTTATTACTTGTTCATGACCCAGTGCCATCTGCTCTACACACCTACCCATCTAAAGAACGTATACATTCTCCTAGTATACATTTAGAGCTCAGACCCAGTACCTGAGGAGGAGTTACTGTGGACATGAAGCTGGAGTGGAAGTCGCTCGTTCAGTCTGAAAACCCCTCGCGATCAGGCATTTTTATAGATAAAGTAGGACTACACTTTCAAAATAATAACTAAAGGAGGAAAAGAAGGGAGTGGACGCTGGCAGAGGAAGTGGAATAAGTTGTGTTCAGTGTCATAGACCGAAGAGCTTTGTTCTCTGTGACTGTCAGGACCCATCGTTCTCATTCCTAGGTGGAGCACTGCACAGAGAGCTACAGGAAGCGAGATTTGTAATTATTTCCACATGTGCTCCCATGACTGCATTCTTCTTCAGGTCTCTGTTTCCTTTCTTCCTCTTCATCTCTCTACTTGGCATGCATCTTGTTTCCCACTTCACTCTGCTCATCCCCAATAGTGCAATCCTGACCTCCTTTCCCTTGCTCCCAAGAGTTGACAAACCAGTTCCTTGACTGCCACCAGCACCTCAGTCATCACTTACCCCCCTAGTGACAGTCAGTTGACTTGAACTGGAAAGACAGGATGTACCTTTCACAAAGGTTTCAAAGGGAGATGCCAATCTTAGCTGCTCCTAAGCTCGCAACATCCAGACTTTCTGAAGATATCATTTATAGCGTTTTTGCATAGGGCAGCAGCAATGACACCTTTGTTTTACAGGACAAAGCTTTAGTCATCTCTGTCTCATCGGTTTCCCACACAGTGCCAGGCCGTGGTGAGCACTGTAGTACTGACTGCTCAAGCTTGCACAGCAACAGCCCAAACTGTGTGTCTCCCTGCCCACCCCTTCACCCCCATTGCTGACTGTTTGATTGTTCGGTGGTAGGTACATTTTCGTGTCACAGCAGGTGTCCTCTGATGTTTGAGGCTTGGGACCACAAGTGGCCCCAGACTTGGAGGCTACCCTTAGTCAGATCTTACATTATGTGGCAATAGGATGCTTCTGACTTCTAACTTCAAAAATAATGTCTTAAATCTTTAATCTCTTTCCATTTTTCAAATCACTTACAAGCTATTTCTATCTCTCATCATTCCTCTTTATTTTTGATTAATATCACATAGGTCCCCTAATGGTGACACAATTCTTTACCCAGAATAGAATCTTATAAAGGGACATATATGGTACAGTCACGCAGCAAATAGCTATCTGGACCTGTGCGTACGTAGGCACAAAGCTAAGAGCTCTGACACTAGAGCAAATTTGCCTACTCCTCAGAGAAAATGAAACCTAAGCAAGCACGGTGTAAATTTCACATCATGAAATTTAACTTTTCTGAAATTAAAATAAATAGCCGCCATTCTTATCTTATTTGCTGATTTGTTCTCCACTTACCCATTCACAAATATTTTGGGGTCAGGTACTGTTTTGGCTAGGTTCATAGACCTGAACCAGGTCCTTGTCTTCCTTGTCTTAAGAGTTCACTGATGACTTCAGGCAGCTGTAGTGAAAAGCACTATGACTAAGACACGTAGACTAAGGGAGGAAGCATCCGAGATGGGTGGGTTATTACAAACACAATTGCCAAGTGGCTTCTCTGAGGCAATAGCAACAGGCACCTGAGTTATGCAAAGGCATGAGCCATATGAATCTCTAGAGAGCTCACAGTCCTTCCAGACACTAGTTGGGAATTTCACTGGATGATCCCTGCAGTTCCTACATAGAAGAATCTAGAATTTTACACTTTCCATCTAGGCCTTGCTTTCCAGCACCTTTTTGCCCCTTCTCATACTCTGCACCATTTGTTTTTAGTATATTGAGACAGGGTTTCACTGTGTAGCTCTGGCTTCCCCAGAACTCACAGCTGGACCAGACTAGCTTCAAACTCAGAGATCCTCCTGCCTTTGCCTTCTGATTTCTGGTATTAAACAACCGCCACTACAGCTGACAGGCATTTGCCATTTCTAGCTACAAAGCCTAGAATTAGCCTAGGAGCTTTCAGACAGTTCTGCCTATTTTCAAGGCTCAGATCGTCATCAGTGTATGATCATATCTACAGATGTCCTGATGGCGCTTGGTGAAAGCTACCATCCAAGAAGGGTGACCCTAAGCTGCCAAAGAGTTCTTAACTGTCAGGGAGTTAGATGAGTACCCTGGTGTTATGGTTGATTTGTTAATGTCTAAGCCTCCATTCTTTGACCTAGAGCACTAGAGTAGTCACAATAGACACTGTGCTGTTCTCGTAATCTAGACACACAAAAGGGAGATCACAGCCCAAACCTCTCCACAATGAGATCTTACGGATGGCTGTCGTCTGGCTGTGTTAGACATGAAAGGCTTTGACTGTAGTTAGAGGAAGGAGTTTATGGTGTGGACAATGTAAACCTTTGTTTGGAGGACTTGCTTTTACTGCCACCTGCCTTTCTGACATTCTGAGACCACTTCATATTAAGTTGAAGATCTTTGACCTAGACTATCCATAAACTTTAAATGGTGGGCTATTTTTTTAAAAAATACTTTTCTTTTGGTTTTGCTAGGCCAGTGGTCAGACCTGGGGCCTTGTACCCACTAGGTAGGCACTCCATCAATGAGCTCCATCCTTAGCCATGAATGACAGCTTGTAACTTAAATTCTCAGATGGAGACACATAAGATGTTCTTTTCTGTCCTTTGGTGAGTTTCTCTCTCATATTATGTACATACATATCCATATATTATGAGCATAGATTTCAGATTTCTAAGCTTTATATAAGATCTCTTACTAAATTTGTCATCTTGGGCATTTTTCTTCACTAGCAATGAAATAATATTGCATATTTTAATTGATGGAATGCTAGATTGAGCAATACATAGCAATGATTTGGAAAGCATGGCATTTTATATCTGAAAAGCAAGATGGGTGCAAATCAAGATGCCACGGCAATGGGAAAAGTAACTGAAAAGAGATATGGAAGGAGACCATTTTAGAAAGGAATGAGACACTGATTTTACTGGTAGGCATACCAATTATTATTGGCTGATTTATAGTCTGAGTGGGGAATAATCTCTGGAGATACTAGAAGTGGGAGCCAAGTCAACAGTGGTGCCAAGTGGGTCAGAAAAGAGGAAGCTGATGAGTAAGGGGAAGGGAGCAGGCAAGGGGTGGATCCTAGGAAAAAGCCAAGAGCTAAAGGGCAGGCTTTGCTTCATTCCTTCTTGGTTCCTGCAACCTGTCTTATGGGCGTGACAAAGGCAGGGAGAGGAGCCTGCACATGGTGAGCAGAGAGGTTTCAGGTTGATGCTGGAGATACACTTTAAAAAATGCTATGTGTGAGCTTTCTAAACCATAAAAAGTCTCTACAAAACTAACTTGAACCAGTCTCTGTGCCATTTGCCCTGGATGTATACTTGATGAGTACCTTGGGTCTTGGAAAGCAGCCTCCTCTTTCTGGAATTTCCCCACCCCTGACTTAGGTGCTGACTTAGGCATTTTTCCCCTAAGGCCTAGCTAGAAGATTACCTTAATA
This sequence comes from Microtus ochrogaster, assembly GCF_000317375.1. Lineage (NCBI taxonomy): Eukaryota > Metazoa > Chordata > Mammalia > Rodentia > Cricetidae > Microtus > Microtus ochrogaster. Next base: position 11,180,353 of record NW_004949095.1, read on the forward strand.
AAACCTTGCCAGTTACACAGTGTTAATCATATCTGGACTGGTACCTGTACCCTGATACAGTGTCTGTGTTGTAATGCATCATATGTCTTTCTCCTTAGGCTGTCAGTTGCAAAGGAAAAACATTACGTAAAAGTCCTCTTTGTAGGCCTGCCATGAAACATAGTATCTGGTATATCCGAGGAACTCAAATGCTGATGCAGTGAGTCCATGGATGAGTGAGAGCACAGGCTAGAAGTCTCTCTTATTGTCCTGTACTGCCTTTACCACGGTGCTCACATTTCATTATGGCTATCCTCAGCTTACAGTGGTTCAGTTAGAGCACAGGCTAGAAGTCTCTCTTATTGTCCTGTACTGCCTTTACCACAGTGCTCACATTTCATTATGGCTATCCTCAGCTTACAGTGGTTCAGTTAGAGCACAGACTTCTGAAGGACAGAACACGGCTATATTCATTACTGTACAAATATCAATAGCTCCCAGAGCAACGCCTGTCGCTTAAGAGATTTTTGGTGGATGCTTGAAGTGTAGCCTGGTTGATATAACTTCTTGTTAAACTATACACACACACACACACACACACACACACACACACACACACACACACACTAATATAATCAAAACAATCTTGTAGCTAGGTATAGGGGTTCCTTATAATTCAAGCCCTCTGGAGACTAAGGTAGGAGGATAGTCAAGTTTGAGGTTGGCCTGTACTACATAGGAAATGCCAGGCTAGCCTAGGCTAAAGAGTAAGACTATAGTATAAAAAAATACCTGCACAGGTTCAAGCCAGATGGGGTTCCAGCACTGATACAGGGAGTAGACATGGGGTCCCACCCCTAACCAAAAGCTATCTGCAATTAATACTGACTGACAAAGGAAAAAGATACCAGTTTTCTCAAATGGAGTCTCACTGAGTATACCAACCACATGGTAGGGTAGGCCCCGTGCCCAAGAGTGATTGGCTAAAACAAAAAGATCTAGATGATATTTTTGTAAACTTTTCATCTCATTTTGCTTTTGGGGGAACATGTGTCTTATTGATCTTTTCCATGTTTAAGTTATGTTTTGTGGGATTTTGTGTGTGTGCTTTTATATATTTATTTATTTATTTTCTTTCTTTTTTTTAGGAGAGACAGGGAAAAAATAAAAATAAGTGGGTAGGGAAGTGAAGAGGATTTGAGAAGGGAAAGTCATAATCAAAATACATTGTGTGAGTTGGGTAGTAGTGGCGCATGTCTTTAATCCCAGCACTTGGGAGGCAGAGTGGATCTTTGTGAATTTGAGGCCAGCCTGGTCTACAGAGCAAGTTTCAGGACAGCCTGTGCTGTTATACAGAGAAACTTTGTCTCAAAAAAAAACCCCCCAATATCTATCTATCTATCTATCTATCTATCTATCTATCTATCTATCTATCTATCTATCTATTAAAAATAGAAGAAAATATTGTCACCAAACAAATTTTTAAAACATCACCTTATTGTCTAGTAGCCTACAGGATGAAAAGATCAAAGGCCTTCTGATAACCCAGGAAGGGAACATCATAATTATGTTATCTTCAAATATAATTTCAGATCCACCAGGGTAAATCATATTTAAGATAAAGAATTTATATTAACTTAGAGTTAAGTACCAAGTGCTATATAGTTTGGATCCAGAACTTGCCCCCAACACCTGTGTATTAAATGAAGTCTTTTTTTTCTTTTTTCTTTTTTCTTTTTTTTTTTTTTTTTCTGCTTGCTTTTTAGACTACTCGGGTTCAGTTGGCCGCTCAAGTGCACTTCTGAGCTCTAGGTAAGCGTTTGACTCTAAAGACATAGTCAGGCTAATTAATAACTACACTTAGCAACAGTGCAGGAGGTTGTGAGGGGCGTCTCGGTTTTCCTCAGTTTTCTGGGTA
>NW_004949095.1:11182349-11188647 GCF_000317375.1 Microtus ochrogaster
TTTTTTTTTTTTTTTTTTAGCTGCTGGGACATGGTAGAACCTTTAGCATTCCAACCTGAAGGAAGTTAGGCCACTGAGGACATGACACTGGAACTCTGGCCCTTCTTTCTCCTGGTTACTGTGAGGAGAGCATTTTTATTTCTATTGATCCTCACCACAGGCAGGAGAACCATGGGACCATCTGAACCTTTCTTTTCTTATGTTGGAGCCTGGGTATCACTCACAGTAGAGGAAAGTTAATTCAAAGGTAATTTATAAAATAGTCATTCTATTTAATCCTCAGGGTACTCCTATGAGCTAGGTGTTATATTGCAGTCTTGATGTTATGGATGAAGACATTAAGATGAGAAGCAGAATGTCGTTGGCCAGAGAGTGTACCATCTCTACTGGAACTTAGCTTGGAGCAGAGCCCAAGCTTGTAGCTGGTGTATTTCACCAGTTCTGACTAGCCTTCTCCTTTGAACCATATCCAATTCAAGTACTCCTTAAAATTTGTTTATGGACTTCCAGGAAGTGACTCTGCTTTCCCTGTCTCTGTACGCAGGCTAGACAGTAAGAATTTCCACTGCCGCACTGCCTTGATGACAGCGTTTCTCACATTTATCATGGCTGTCTGTTAACTCACCTTTACCATCCAATTAGACCACACGCGTCTCAAGGGTAGAAAATGTTTGCATTTGTTATTGTGTAATGTCAACAGTACAATGCCTTCTGCATTTGTTTTCAGTAAAGGATGAATTAACTCAGATGGAGAGAAACCCTAGACTAACTCATTGTCCTTTCTGACAGCTAAGTTTGCCCCAAAATACCAACTTTCCTTTATTATATTCAAGGGAATCTGAATATTGCAACCAAGTGACTTATTTTAGAAATTTCATGAACTGCTTAAAAAACACTAATATGTAAAAATAACTAATAGTGTTTAGTTCTAATTCATTTTCTGTAATCCTACTAGCTAAAACTAATTTGTTCAGATTTTCTTTCATCATCTTAGATGGTGAACATAAGAATTTTTTAATATACATACATTTACATTGAAAACAATAACTGCATATCCCTTTTCTATAGATCATGATATGGTCACACTAAGAACCTCCAGGCTTCCTATTTTTATGCTACCAGACTCTTCTCCTCAGGAAGAATTTATTGTTTTGAACCCTGTCCAGACAGTGGCCTTTACTACAGGTAAATATATGTCCAATATTATAAATTCCTGTCTTCCGTGCTTCCAAGCACCCTTTGTCATATGGTTTTGGTTCAAAGCCTACCAGACTGTCTGGTAAAAGAAACTATAACTTTGCCATTCTATTGGTCACCCTAGCCTCTATTTTCCTCCCTCAAGCCTTGTCTGTCTGAATGGCAATTATCATGCCAATACCATGCTTCACCTCACCCCTCCTCGCCTTCCCATTCCAAACACATGAGATATTCTGGTAAGCCTGAGGATCTGACAGGCTGAAAGAACAGGGAGACATTTGGCTGCAGCAAGCATGTGGTGGTTCCCACCCTGGGAAAAACCAACAAGATGAGGCTTGATTTGCCTTGGCGTGTGGCCAGTCTTATCCCACAGAAGGAGGAGGATTCAAAAGAATGAATTACTCCTTTGGACGTTAACTCCAACAGGGATGAGCTGATTGGTGAATAGGACATTTTAGATATTATATTGTACCCACAAAATTGGTACTATTCGCAACTAGAGAGAGTAGGAGCTCCAGCTAAGTACTCATAACACTTAAGTTCATATTGTAACATTGTGTGAGCCTGGGAATATATTTCACCTTTTCAAGATTCAGTTTCCCTCAAAGCGATCCCACTGAAGTGAGGAACAAGACAAGGTTATCCACTCTCTATTCACTATCGTACTTGAGGTCCTAGCTAGAGCAGTAAGACAACAACAAGAGTTCAAGGGGATACAAAGCAGAAAAGGAGTCAAACTCTATTTGCTGATGATATGATAGTTTACATAAGTGACCCCAAAAATTCTACCAAGGAACTTCTACAACTCATAAGCACCTTCAGTAAAGTAGCAGGATACAAGATTAACTCAAAAAATCAACAGCCCTCCTTTACTCAAATGATAAATGGGCCAAGAAAGAAATCAAAGAAATATCACCCTTCACAATAGCCACAAATAACATAAAATGTCTTGGAGTAACTTTAACCAAACAAGTGGAAGACTTGTAAGACAAGAACTTTAAATCTTTGAAGAAAGAAATTGAAGAAGACACCAGAAAATACAAAGATCTCCCAGGCTCTTAGGTAGGTAGAATTAACAGAGTAAAAATGGCAATCTTACCAAAAGCAATCTACAGATTCAATGCAATGCCCATTGAAAGAACAATACTCAACTTCATATGGACAAGCAAAAAACAAAAACAAAAAACAACAAACCCAGGAAAGCCAAAACAATCCTGTACAATAAAGAAACTTCTGGAGGCATCACAATCCCTGACTTCAAACTCTACTACAGAGCTGCAGTACTGAAAACAGCCAGGTATTGGCATAAAAACAGACAGGAGGACCAATGGAACCAAATCAAAGATTCAGATATTAATCCACACACCTACAAACACCTGATTTTTGACTATGTATATCTATATATATATATGAAAAAAGAAAGCATATTCAACAAATGGTGCTGGCATAACTGAATATGAGCATGTAGAAAAATGCAAATATATCCATATCTATCATCATGCACAAAATTCAAGTCTAAATCGATCAAAGACCTCAACATAAAGCCGACCACACTGAACCTCATAGAAAAGAAAGTGGTAAGTACACTTGAATCCATTGGCATAGAGACCACTTCCTAAAATATAACCCCAGCAGCACAGACACTGAGAGAAACAATTAATAAATGGGACCTCCTGAAACTGAGAAGCTTCTGTAAAGCAAAGGTCATAGTCAACAAGACAAAACAACAGCCTACAGAATGGAAAACGATCTTCACCAACCCCACATCGGACAGAAGATTGATCTCCAAATTATACAAAAAGAAAAAAAAAACCTCAAGAAATTAGTCATCAGGCCAGGCTGTGGTGGTGCACGCCTTTAATCCCAGCACTCGGGAGGCAGAGGCAGGCGGATCTCAGTGAGTTCGTGGCCAGCCTGGTCTACAAGAGCTAGTTCCATGACAGGAACCAAAAATCTACGGAGAAACCCCGTCTTGAAAATAAAAAAAAAAGAAATTAGTCATCAAAAGAACAAATAATCCAATAAAAAATGGGGTAGAGACCTAAGCAGAGAACTCTCTGTTTAGATGACTCCAAATTGGCTGAAAGACACTGAAGGAAATGATCAACATTTTTAGAAATCAGAGAAATGCAAACCAAAATAACTCTGAGATTCTATCTTACACCAAAATCAAAAACACTGATGACAACTTATGCTGGAGAGGATGTGGGATAAAGAGAACACTCCTCCACTGATAGTGTGAGTGCAAACTGGTGCAGCCACTTTGGATATCAGTATGGCAATTTCTCAGAAAATTAGGAAATAACCCAGCAGTACCACTTTTGTGTATATTCCTAAAGGATGCTCAATCATACCACAAGGTCATGTGCTCAACTATGTTCATAGCATTATTTGTCATAGCCAGAACCTAGAAAAAACCTAAATGCCCCTTGACCAAAGAATGAATAAGGAAAATGTGGTACATTTACACAATGGAGTATTACACAACAGAAAAAAATAATGACATCTTGAAATTTGTAGGCCAATAGATAGATCTAGAAAACGTCATATTGAGTGGGATAACCCAGACCCAGATGGACAAATATAATTGTACTCACTCATAAGTGGTTTTTAGATATAAAGCAAACAAAAACCAGCCTACAATTCACAATCCCAGAGAACCTAGACAACAATGAGGACCCTAAGAGAGACATACATAGATCGAATCTACATGGAAAGTAGAAAAAGACAAGATCTCCTGAGAAAATTGGGAGCATGGGGACCACAGAAGAGGATAGAAAGGGAGGGGAGAGGAAGAGAGGGGAGTGGAAAAAAATGTATAGCTCAATAAAATCAATATAAAAAGATTCAGTTTCCTCATTTATATTATAAAGATAATGATACTATTCTGTGGAGTAACATAAGGATGAAATGTGAATACACTAATGGTGGTTACAGTATAAAGTATTCAATAAATGCCTATCTTACCACTTTTTTGGGAAGTGTATGTGTGTGTGTGTTTATCTGTGTCCATATACACGAGAGTGGAGGCCAGAGGTTAGCATCGAGCATCTTCCTTGATGGTTTTTAACATAGGATCTCTCACTAAACCCAGGGTTCACCAATTGGCAAGGCTGACTAGCCAGTGAGCCCCAGGGATCTACCTGTCTCCGTCAAACCCCTAGCCAGTGCTGGCGTTACAGACATGTACTCAGCTATTTATCTGAGTGTGTGAGTGCTGGTGATTGGAACTCTGGTATTCAAGCTTGCATGGCAGGCATTGCTATGCTGAGCCATCTCCCAGGCTGCAATAACTTAAAAAAAAAAACCACCACATGGATTTGACATTAACTTAAAGGGTCATATTTCCAAATGTTATATGAAAATATGTTTGCTCCAATGGTAAGAGGTTTCAAACAGAAGTCTTGAGTGCTTTGTTGTATCTATCCTTATAGAACCTTACTATTGAGGCAGATACTTTTTATCTGTTTTATATATTACAAGAAACAAAGCCCCATCAAGGTAGTTGAATCAGCTACACAAGTATGCAGTATCAAAACTGTGATATGACCCTTGTGACTGTGTTAATCCATGATAATAATATTCCTTCATATCCACTGGAGACTCTAAATGATAGTTATATATGACTATATAGTCACATGAAGAGGGGTACTATTTAAAGAGGTCTTTAGTATTATTTATTTATGTGTGTGTGTATATATGAGCACACGCGCATGCGCACGTGTATGTATCATGTGTGCAATCTGAGGGCCTGACATATTGTTTGTGTGTTGGTCAGAAGACAACTTTGGGGTGTCAGTTCTCTTTCCACTACTGGTTCTAGAATCCAAACTTGGTCTGTCAGGCCTGGAGGGCAAGCACTTTAACTCAGTGACTCACATCTCTGGCTCAGTCATCAGCATTTTGCAGAACAATTGTCTTGATCTCTTCAACAAGTCAATGTCATGGAAATAGGTTGAAGTACAGTTCTAGTTTAAGTAATGAGGCAAATAGACACTGCTAACGACACATTTAATTTCAATTTAATTTAATTTAATTTGAACTTAAAGACAGGAGCTGTTTTACAGGACTATCTTTTATGTCAGACATAGAGCATTTTCAGGAATTAAGCTGGACATGCTTGCAAAAGATCAGAGGGAAGACAGAGAGGGTCATGGAGTCCTCAGCTGAGTATCTAACCATCCCTTCCAAACACTTGTCTCTAATTCTGCCCTAAGAGCACATGGGGCTAGAGGAATAGGCTGGAGAGTGGGCTTCTTCTACGAAGCTATGGGGGGAGTCCCCATCAAGAGTCGGTGCAGATCTTCCAGTGTGGCCTTTTTGAGGGTACACACAGTCCTGCCCACTGCTCTGGAAGGAAGCCTAATAAACTCATCGGTTCTCCAGAGTGAATTTGGTGGGCTCATACCGAGGTTTGTTGTTGGGATCTTATAAAGAGGGAGTAGACACTGTTTGCACCTTCCCCAGGAAAGGAAATTTAGCAATACTTGGTGTAATAGTCAAGAATTTGAATATGGATCAATGAGAGAAAGGAACAAAGACTTTTTAAATAATTCTTAAGTAAGACAAGAGTGATATGTGTTAAAGGAATTTGCTTTGGATTTTTGAGTCATAGTACTTAGTATAAAATGTCAGTGTCTTTAAGATGGTAGCAAGTGCTGTAGTTGGAGTAGATTTGACAAAGTGTGGACAAAGGTGTGTTTGAGTGGGAGGAGTCATCAGTATGCTATTTCTGCTCCTATGTGTATGTACATTTTTTCTATAATTGAATGAAGGTTAAATACAAGGCCTTTGGGATCTCTGATCTAATGGAGTGCTCTGCTGTGGGGAGTCTTGGGGTCTGGGTTCTGATTCTATTCTCTTCTACAAGTGTATCACAGAGAGAAAGAAAACCAAGTGATCAAATACAGACTAGTGAATGACAAAGTCCAGATTCAGAAAGATGGAGGCTGTCTGGGATCTAGCTAGTGTTGGTAATAAAGAAGAATACAAGTTCATGCATATGACTTCAAAAATACATAGCACAGCCGGGCGGTGGTGGTGCATGCCTTTAATCCCAGCACTAGGGAGGCAAAGGCAGGCGGATCTCTGTGAGTTCGAG
>NW_004949095.1:11195122-11196588 GCF_000317375.1 Microtus ochrogaster
CGGTGATTAAATGAACACAGTGTCCGTGTAATTATTTCGGGTAGAGCTAGCCATGTGGGCGGCCGGGTGCCGGGACGCAGCCCGCCGCTCCTATTTCTACACACTGTGTACACACAGATCAGCATAGATCTGAAGCATACATTTTCATATCAAAATAACCTCACTATAAAATACAAGCCAAGACTGGCTGAACACCTGATCAATTTGCAAGGCAATAATAGAGGTGTTGCAAGAAGGCAAGGTCCCAGCCACTGGAGATTGCAACCAGCAATCATTTGCCATTTTCCAGTTATTACTATCTATGACATTAACTGATAGAAAAAAAGGAGATTTTTCTCCCTTTTCTCCTTGATTCCTAATAAGATAAAGACATACAGGGCTCTAGGAGCTATCCCTGGTCCTCTTGCCTGAAAGAGTAAGCTAAATACTTCCATTGAAAACCCATAACTTATAGGAGAAGATTGTCATTTATTATAACATGCATTAAAATCTTCAGCAAAATAACAAAAGACACATATCATGTTCTGTGTTAATCAATAAATCTTTATATTTATGTAAAGTAAATCATTTTCTCTTTAGGAAAAAGTGGGAAGAGCTAGAATAGCAGCATGTAGGAAGGAAAGGGTGAATCATCTTTTGGGAGATACGAGACTACAGGAAGGCACCAGCATCAAAACAGCTTGGAGAGGTGGTCTTTTCCCTGAAAGTTTGGGGTAATTAGCTCTGACCACTCACTGCTTCACGGTCTTGTTCATTAGTTTCTTTCTGGGGAAGGAGAGGCCTTGAGTCTCCTGAGGAGTTTTGTAGGCACTGGACAACAGCCTGTGGAAGATAGCAGTCCTGGGGCCCATAATGGGCAGTCTGTAGCGAATGCTCTCTAGAAGACAGTGCAAGAAGGGTACAGAATAAGGGGTTGAACACTGTTCTTTCAAAACCACAAAGTATTGATGGGCCACCAGAGACTCCTCCAGCCTTAGCAAATACTCAAAATTCACATAAGCATTTCTTTAAATAGAACCATCTCGTGCCAACAACATTAAACTTTTCTAAATCCGATTGAAGATGCCAAGTGAAATTTAGAAATAACACCCAAGAGGCAGGAGTATTGCCAACTACATTGAAGATAAAGCATATGTGGAGTTGTAATATTAATTCAAGGGGGAAGAGGGCTCAGTTCTCAGGAGACTGTTCCAGGACACATGTGTCCATAGTCCTGTGTTTGAGAAAATAAACAGCCATGATTTTACAAACAGGCCACAGAAGGAAAAGGTTTAGTATATCAAAAGGAACTTCAAGTTGCAAATAATTCTAAAGTCCTTACCATCCTGATCTCTTCTTCAACAGGATTGGATTTTTTTTTAAAAAAATGCTTACCTGGTCTCTCTGAACATGGCAAACAATGAGGACTGATGAGAAGCTAAGGACAATGGCACGGGGTTTTGATCCTACTTAATGTGCTGGCTTTG
>NW_004949095.1:11196688-11199958 GCF_000317375.1 Microtus ochrogaster
AAAAAAAAAAAAAAATACATAGCACAAAAGCCAGGCATGGTGGTATACATCTTTAATCCCATTATTTGGGAGGAAGAGGCTGGCAGATCTCTGTGAGTTGGAGGCCAGCCTGGTCCACAGAGCTAATTCTAAAACAGCCAGAGCTACACAGAGAAACCTTGTCTTGAAAAGAAAAAAGAGAAAACCAAATATATCTATCATTCTTGGTATGACGTTCCATGCCTTTAATCCTTGTGCTTGGAGGAAAAGGCAGGTAGAACTCTATGACTTCCTTGCTGGCCAGTGTTGCACCGTGAGACCCTGTCACAAAGCACACACTGCTGCAGAGGAAAACTACGATCAATTCTCACTTGAATGACGGAGCATCTTTAGTTTGTGGCAAGGCCATGATAGAGAGTGAATTAGGGATTTGACCACTGAGGGAAACACTACAATGTCAGCCCATTCTTCAAGGGTGTTTGGTTCCCACAGCCACACCCTGGGCTTTAGATTGCACTCTGAGTGGTGCAGCGGGCTGGGTACAAATGGGATGGCTGGAGTCATATCGCTAGCCATAAAAATGCAACAACAGTGAAAAAGCAAAGAAAACCAGGCAGATCTGTGTCAGTGGAATGAAGAATTTCTGTGGAACTACCCTGGGGAAGGGTGAATGAACACCTTGCAAAGCACTCTTGTTTAATGGTAAGAGAAGGAGAGCACAGATGATACAGAGAGAGAGGAATTGTCAAACGCCAAATGAGCATGGAACATTTGTTATTGGGTACCCAAACTTGACTTTAATGGCAAAACTTCCTGAGGGCCAGAAATAAAATGTATTCTTTCAACTGAACACTTGCCTGAACTTGATAGGACTCAAGGTTTATGTCTGTCTGCCTGAGTGTCAGCAAGACAATTATGCAGACAGCTCATTGGGTTTCCAATGTCAAAGCTAGATAATCTCCTTGGCACTTTCAAAAGGTCTTTTGTTTCATCCTGTTCTGTTTTTGAGTCAGTGGAACTCTAAAGTAGTTCAAAATCCCAAGAGAACTGAAGGGCAGTGTTTGCAGAATCCTCTCTGTCATCTTCTGGCCTCTAGCCACTCAGTTCGATGTTTCGGAGCTTACCAATGTTATCACAACTTCTTTCTTGATTTTATACATTTTATTCTTTATACAATTTTCTCAAGGTGAGAATCTAGGGAATAAAGTTCCCTAACTTCTTTTCCCAAGTTGGAATCACCACTGAATGGCCCTTATTTATCATCCAGTAAAATTTCCCTGAGGTAGCAGATACCTGTGCCTCACTTGGCTTTTCTGCACTTTCCCGAACAGGTGACTAAGTGCCTTGCCAAAGACTTCACAAAGAAAAAGCGATAGCACACTGTGAGTGAGCACAGCTATTACCCTTCCAGCCTGCCTTGCTGATGACGTTCAATGATTGCTTCTATGTTCCTGTCCAGACAGTAGGATGGTTGGTACTATGGAAAGTGTTATTACTGAAATTGCTGGGTAACTCATGTCCCATGCACTTTGTGTGTGTGTGTGTGCGCGCGCATGCACATATGAGTATATGTGTGCATGTGTGTCTTTCTGTCTGTGTGTGTTTCTCCTAATGAAATGATAACTTCTTCAAAGGCAGAATCACAACACCTAACCAAGTCTACCTTCAAAGCCCCAAATTTATGGGTCTTAGTTTGTGGTTTTCCAGTTAGTAAACCTAGGAATGGCCTTGCCTTTATTTTAAATACATTTTAAATATGTCGGGTATCTTCTGCATGGATACAGTACAGCAGGAGATGTTGCTCACCTTGTTAGGTTTACACATTTTAAAAGAAATCGAACAGAGCTACAATTACATGTGTGAAAGAACTGTTTAATAAAGTGTGAGATTAAGTTGGTTTTAAGTAGAACATAGTTGAAGACATGAATGATTAGCCTAGTTTGCTCCAGGGGTTAGTTTATCTTTTTTTCACTGCCTTTTTCCTCTGGATACTCAAGATTGCCCCCCATGGCCTCCTGTATGAGAGTCAAGCACCAGATATTTAACGCAATCTTGGGTATTTCTCCTTCCCGGTCTCTCGCTTGTGTGTGTGTGGGTGCATGCGCAGGTGCCGCCCACCTTGTTTTGTGAGACAGGGTCCTTCGCTGGCCTGGGCTGACTGTTCAGCAATCCCCAGGGATCTGTCTCCCCCTCCCAGCTCTAGGACTATAGATGTCTGCTGCCATACCCACACTGTTTCAGTAGCTTCTGAGGCTTCAATGCCAAGCTTTCAAGGAAAGCATTTTACTGTCTGCCCAAGACCTATATCTTGATGATTAATAGTTTTATTTTTAGGTTTGTTTATAGGCAGTAATCCCATGGTTCTTCCTCTGTTGGGCAGTACCACTCTTACCCCTGTAACACCCCTCCACCCGAACAGCTGCAGCTGAAATAAAAACAGGGCTACCTCCTGGTAGTGTCTTAAGCTTCTGGCCAAGTTTTCATTCAGTATGTGACCACTGTGGGGAGCATTTAAGATCTAAACCATAGCATGCTGTCAACATACGGCAAGTACTAACATGTTCTTCTTAATGTAGTTTGGAGAGCTCTAGATGAGGCCATCTTTAGGAGATTTTGGAAGCATTTTATCTCCTAAACTACACAATGTCAAGATTACCTCCAAAGCCCTATATAATTGTGCAGGAGGTTAAGTAGTTCCCCTAAGTCATGAACGCAGGCAACCCAAGTTCTTTTGCTGAAGTATGCATAAACAACAAACAATAACTAAAGAAAACTTTTCTGAGCTTGTTAAATTGTCTGAAATTATATTAGAAATCATGGATACTTTTTTTTAAAGTTCTTGAAGTCTAATTGCAGTGAAAATAAGAATCATAGCCTACCAGAAACATAAGACAAGGAAGCAGGTTTTGTTGTTTTTGTTCTCTTTGTTTTTCTTTGTTTTGGTTGAGTTCAATTTGAACACTGGCTCATTTTTCTGAGATCTCTTAATTCCATTCTTCAAAAGCTGTTGGCACAGGTTGAGTTTCATAGGTTGGTCTAGCATCCATTTAGTCAGGAGGGTAGGATTCCAATAGGCAGTTGCTTCCTAAGAAACTGAAGGGCTTCTTTTTTAATACAAAACCTCTTGAAACTTGGTTTGGAACATATATGACCATGGATATAAAATCTGAAAGTTTAGGATTATTTTTTGTATTCCAAACACTGTTGATGGAGGAAGGTCATTGGTTAATTAAATAAAGAAGCTGCTTGCCCTGATAGGTTAAAACAGGAGGGAGGAGTAAACAGAGCAGA
>NW_004949095.1:11204773-11219159 GCF_000317375.1 Microtus ochrogaster
TGGAGGAGGGGGGGAAAGGTGGGAGGAGGGGGAGGGAAATGGGAGGTGGGGAGGAGGTGGAGGCTTGTTTTTTTTTCCTTTTCTCAATAAAAAAAAATAAAAGGAAAAAAAATAAAAATAAATGCTTACACTTATCTTTTCCAGAACACATTGCTTAGAGGAGATGAATTGTGCATGCAACAACACCTCCCTATTGGGAGCAACTGAATGACTATGGGGATTGAAGCCCTGAATTCTCAGGTTTGCTTGATCAAGCCAAATGGGTGCTAAAGTGATTACAGGCGTGAGAGTCTGGAGTGCAGCTCAGGCTTCTCTTTGCCATTCAAACGCAGCAACATTTCAGGTTGACGGACACAAACAGGTTGAGGACCAGCATCTAGCTCCCCTTAGTCTCAACTGAGTACTCTGTATCCTGTCACACTTCTCTGCCAGGCGCTAAACACATGTTAGGTGGGTAACGTAACACCAGGGCTCATCAAGAATAAAGGTCTGCAGGTCTCATGGGATTAAGGCAAAGAGAAATGAATTCAAAGTAACCTCCCAATACCATTTCTGGTCCTGATGATAAAGTTTGGGTGAATTTAGGAAAATGTTAGAAATCACTGTTTTGACCTACAAATGAACTATATAACTGTGTGCAGTGAAAACACTGGGATTCTGTATTCATAGCATGTTTGCATGTGGGTGGCAGCTTAGGCAATAAGTCGCAAGTACAGAAGTTCTGATATGACTAAGCTATATAAACCATCAGGCTTGGCCTGCCAGTAGCTGTGGCTTGGTCCAGCTTATATTGTGTGAAACAAAATGCTGCTCTAGCTTTTAAAGTGGGAACACAGACACCAAACAAACAGAGAAAGACCAGAATCTGGGAGCAGGCGTTTCTGGTCCTGGGCTACTCTTTCCCCCATGCTTTAGAGGACACATATAAAAACAAAGTGTAGCTCAGAGAGGTTTTAGCTGGCATCACATAGAGATCCCCCAACATTCAGCCCCTAAACAGCTCTGCATCCACTTTCTCTACAGCTCCATCTCCAGTATTATTGTCTTAGATTAGACTCTATGGGCAAGAAAATGCCATGCTGATCCCATGTGCCCTTAGTTAGTTTTTATGCTAATAATTGAAGCATTCCCAGGGTTTACAAATTGGTGTTGCAAAATAATCTTGATGAGGGAAGGAGATATAAGTTGTGTGTGTGTGTGTGTGTGTCTGATTCATTCCTTTCCAAGACAAATTTGAGGGAAAAAAAAACCCAGGTCCAAGAAAAATTAAAAATAAGCATGTCACTAACGCAGACGACACTGAGACTGGTTGGGTGCGTGTATCTCCCAGTGTTTCCTTGGCTAGGGAGAAAGCTGAGCAGAGAACATTGGTGGTTTTTCATTGGGTGGATGCTTTTAAGCTTAGATTTCCATTGCTCCCTTTGGCCTAATCGAAATCATGACGTAGGTCACTGTTTTTGGATATGTGAGAAGAAATTCATGGGAACTGGGTCACCCTCTTTCACTGCAATGGAGTTGGATTTCCCAAACTGGCCATTGTTTTGGGGACTCTGGTCTTTCCTTTGACATCTGCCCGAGACATCCCTTTTGTTCTCAACTTTCCTTTATAGGTGGCTTCTCAGTTCAGTTCTGGTTATGAATCTCTGCAACTTCCTAGGATAAAATAGCAACCATAACTTTATTTCTTTTACTGTACAAATCTAATGAAACAAAAGTTTAAAGTAGTTTCAGTTATTTGGGATCCATTTGATAGAAAAAAAAAATCACTGAAGCTTGGGCTTAGTTGTATATTTGTCAGTTCATTGCCCCCTGTCTCTAAGGGGTGGGACATAACTCAGTGTTACAGTCTGGGATATGCTACTGTCTTTTTTTGTTTGTTTGTTTTATAAGTAGTACTAGAACTTAGAATAACACTGGGGGGCTTCTGGGGGGAGGCAGTGCTTTAGGACCCCGTGGCTTTGTAGTGAGACCATTTCAGGAATGTTGTGAAGCGCTTGCCTTTCCACTTTGATTTGTGTCACTGGGACTGGAGGGAAAGCCTTTTAAACTGTGTCCCATTTTTCTGGAAATTTCTTTAGCAAGTGGCTCATTAGTGAGAATTGTGTGATATAAAGAGACCTTGGTGAAAACATGAAAACATGTGCGACCCTTGGCGTGGACAGAGTGAGCTGCAGTTAAAAGGAGGAGGAGGAGGCTGTGCAATGATTCTATCACATCCAAAGGAAAAAAGGGACAGAGAACAGAGTTTGCCCAGAAAATACAGAAACTAAGTTTTCCATTCTCTGGCCCCAAGTAGAGCACATATCACACTGGAAGCACTTATTCTAAGAGAAAACAAACCTGTTGGGATGTCATTGCAGGGATGACTAAACTGCTGGACATTGGAATGACGAAGGAGCATCACTCTGATGGGAAGATTCAAGAAAACACAGTAGTCAGTTGACTAGACCTTAGTGAAGAGGAATTAAAGGGACTCTAGCTGGCCCTTCTGCATTCCCTCTGCCTTGCTGAAAAACCATTAGGTTACATTCCTTAAGTTAGGCTCCAAGGTCTATTCCTTATTCGCTCACTTCCTCCTCCTGAGCCCAACTACCACGGTCCAGTGATCAAAGTTTTGAAGGCCAGCAATCAAAAGCCCCTTCTGGCTACCCTAACACACCTAAGCAAAAGAAATCAACTCATTATAACACAAGGTTTCCTAAGTGGCTAAACAAGTTCAAATCCATATTGTACAGTCATTCTATGTAAGTATCAGACAGAAGTGGTAGGCTTTCTTTCATTATTATGTTGAAAATGAAACCAACAAAAGTTTGAGAATATTAAGATGATTCAATTCTTGGCCACAGTTTAAAGTAATGAGAACTGCTTGCTTAAAATAAAACCAATTAATGATTTGGAGATTAAGTGCTTCACTTAAAGTACAAAATATTCTCAATAAACCAGGGCAACAGGCTCCCAAGTCTCTTTCACAGAAAAATTAACTTCTGCTCAGAAACCCTTGCTTCAAAGAGTTTCCTATTCACTCTTTGCGAAGAGTATCTACCAGAATTACTTTTATCATGATAAAAAGTATCAGTAAATGTTATTAGTGTTGGAACTTGGACTACCCGGACACATGTTCCCTCTGTGACCTTTGTGTACCTGAGCCAGCGCTGCATGGTTTCAGGGCACCTGACTTGTGTCACAGTCTGGAACAAAAGGCCGTAATGTCATAAAAGCAATCAGAACATTTGCTTCAGAGCCACATAAGATTACAGAAAGACTTGCTAGTTTCTCCTATCTTTCTCTTTACATAAGGGAGAGAATTAAATGTTGCCTTAGCATCGTATATAATTATTTTGTAAAGATGAGTCTGTGCTCACATGCCACCGTCTATTACAAGGCATTCAGAACACTGAAGCCTTAGCCAGAGTGAGTCCATGTTTGTTGTTGTTTTTAAGCTTTGGTTGTTTTAGTTACTGTATAAGACAATTAGTTTCATTATGATGTTTCATACATGTTTAGCATCATATTTGGGCCTGGAGGTTGTTTTACTGAGGTTTCATAATGAGAACATTATTATTTGTACACAGCCTCCCCATGCCCCCAACTCCTTCCATGTTATCCCTAGAGCTTCAAAAATTGAAGAAGTAAATTCTTCACTGTTGATAGTCAAATACAAGAAAAAGCTTAAAAACTCCAACTAATGAGAATTTGACTTGATTTCATTTTTGTTATATCTTTTGTATCCTGTGGTATTGCAGCAAACAACAAAATAGAATAGATAAGTAGAATTTAAATAGGATTTAAATTTAAATTGATGAAGAGGATGCCTTGAACTTGGGACAAATTGTGTGTCATCTCCCATATTTTGTGAATTAGATATATATCATCTATATAAAAATTGTTATCTGCTTGAGGGTAATGAAGAAATAGCCTACCCATTCCTCATGCAGTTCTTTTTTTTTTATCATAAAAGTCACCGTTTTATTGTCACAGAAGGACATGAACCAGAGTGTGTCTCTTAGTAGATTCCTTCCTCCCTCCCCCCCTCTCTCTTTCTTTTTTTTTAATTTATTTATTTAATTAAGGATTTCTGCCTCCTCCCCACCACCTCCTCCCATTTCCCTCCCCCTCCCCCGATCAAGTCCCTCTCCCTCATCAGCTTGAAGAGCAATCAGGGTTCCCTGACCTGTGGGAAGTCCAAGGACTGCCCACCTCCATCCAGGTTTAGTAAGTTGAGCATCCAAACTGTCTAGGCTCCCCCAAAGCCAATATGTGCAGTAGGATCAAAAACCCTCATGCAGTTCTTATGTTGGTGAAAAGGAAGGCTGTGCTAATAGTAACTTTAATCATTCCTGTAAAGAAGTGAATCATTTAATTCATGGCTCCAACAGAAGATACAACCACTATAATGTTCATTCCCAGGGTGTTCTATCTACTGCCCTTTCAATCCCAATCCTGTGTCCCAAACAGAAAGCACCAGAGTATAAGTCAGATCCCAGCTTACATCTTTGGCTCACCTGGGATTTACAGAATTCTGGAAGGATGGTTTCTCATGGTCTGGGATTATGAAATTTTTCGGCTGTACCTGAGAAAAAAGTCCTGATTCAATATGTTGGCTGTAACTACACTCTGATCTAAACAATAAAATTTAGCAAACCTGAGTTGTGTCTGAAACTGTTCACAGATCCTTTTGCATCTTTCTGGTTCCTGGTGTTTCTCTGCCTCACGGTCTAAGGCCTGCTCTCTGAACACTCCTAAGACCTTGCTGCACTTCCTTGCTTAAGGATATCCGCCTTTCCTGATAAACTTGCATCTTCATGAGGATAGACTACATCGCTACACTGAGGTGTTTGTACTTCTAGCTCCTAAATTGCCCATTTAAGACATTTTCAGAATTACTGAGCAAATGATGCTGATTTGAAGCCCATTGGAAAGCATGTGCCTTCTTCTGCGCAGGCTAGAATCAGCAGACTCGCGGCTTCTCTGGTAAGGAAACCACACTCTTGAGCTACTTTAGCTTGGATCCCAGCATTCCACGCTGGCTTCCTTCAGGAGTGTGTCCATCCACTCAGAACCCTTCCACTGAAGATGATCAGACCTATGTCGGTGACATGGCAGTGACGACAAAACATCCGTGCAGGTTTTTACTCAGCCTACTAACTGAATGACTGGGGACTTAAATTCATGACACAATAAAACTGCAAATTGTTATACGTCCAATACTGGTGTAGGAGCCTCATCTGTTCATGTGTTGCTTTCATTGGCTAATGAATAAAGAAACTGCTTTAGGTCTGTTGGGGCAGAACTTAAGTAGGTGGAGAAGACAGAACTGAATGCTGGGAAGAAGGGAAGAGTGGTAGATGCCATGGATCTCCTGCCTGAGATGGACGCTGGTTAGAATCTTGCCAGTAAGCTACAGTTACCTGGCAATACACAGATGAATAGAAATGGGTTAAATTAAGATGTAAGAATTAGCCAATAAAAAACTAGAGCTAGGGGGCTGGAGAGATGACTCAGAGGTTAAGAGTACTGACTGCTCTTCCAGAGGTCCTGAGTTCAATTCCCAGCAACCACATGGTGGCTCACAACCATCTGTAATGAGATCTGGTGCCCTCTTCTGGTGTGCGGGCATACATGGAGGCTGAATACTGTGTACATAATAAATAAATAAATCTTTAAAAAAAAAAACTAGAGCTAATGGGCCAAGCAGTGTTTTAATGAATATAGTTTCTGTGTGGTTATTTTGGGGCTAAGCTAGCTGGGTGGCTGGGAAGCACAAGCAGGCCCTCCCCTCGTAACACAATACCTCTAGGGGTGCCTGAAAACCAAAAAATTCAATGCCACCTCTACCTGAAGGGTCTAGCATTTTTATTCAGATTGTTCTGAATCATTGACTGGGGGAGATGAAAGAGGAAAAAGAAAAAAATGATCAGGAGTCAAGGAGTAGCTGGGGAGGTGAGAGCAGCAATGGCTTCAGTAAGGACCTAGGGGAGAAGGGGAGAGAATATGCCGGAAACGGGCCTTGTCTTTTCCTTAGATTTCATCTACAGTGGACTCCAAAGGGAGGAGCAGGGAGCTTTCTATCTCCTGCAGAGTAGCATGACCCACGTTCCACCGCCCCTCACTCTGGCTGGTAGTATTTTATGCATACTGCGGAGTCTAGAGGCACACAGAGCAAAGTTGCCAATGATGCCATTTTTGTGTCTGAGACAAATTGCATCTGGGTGAATCTAGTCATTCTTTCCACCGTTATTGATTTCCTGAAACTTTAAGTGTACAGATTGATGGGCATCACTTGATACGAGTATATAGTGTGATGATCAAGTCAGGGCAGATAATTTTTCTCTATTCTGAAGTTTTAAAAAGGTGACAAGCACATTATTACACTAGTTTATTCAGTACAGTGTGCTAGGTTTGATACTTAACACTTTCCTCTGCTAATTATTACTTTGTATTTGGAGTTTCCCAGTTCCTTGCTTTCACTGCACATAAAATAGCAGGGTGTCATGAAGTGAAGCCATCCCACCGTGCTATAGACTTCTAGGACTTTTCAGTTCCATCTATGCTTTGGTACCCATTATTCAAGCTTACTTTATTCTCGTCCACCCTTCTCAACTTTTAGTCATCTCTATTGTATATCCTGACCAGCTTTTTAAAAATCTACATTTGAGAAAACAGGTGATAATTGTGTTTCTGCCCCTGACATTTCATTTAATTAGTGCAGTGACATCAGGTTGTTTAAGATTTTGTTGCAAATGAGAAGAGTCTATTATGTTGCTGAATAATATTCCATTATGCATGTACCACCTATTCTCTATCCTTTCATCCCCTTATAGGCCTCAAGGATGGATACATATTTTAGCTACTGTGAACAATATAGTAAGCAGCTTGCTTATTCAAATGCCTTTTTGATGTGCTGATATAAAATTCCTTTGACTCTATAATAGAAGAGGAATGGCTGGATCACATAGTAGTTCTACTTTGAGTGCTTGAGGAATCACCATGCTATGCTGATCTCCGTAATCATTAATTCCCAATCCCACCAATCACAAACATTCCCTTTCTTTCACTTATTTGCCAGTATTCATTATTTATGGACATTTTGGTAATAACTATTCTAATCAGGACAAGATCTGCCTTCACTACTTCCTAGTGAAGTAGAGATTTCCCCCCATAATCTGCTTGCCCTTTGAATTTCTCCCTCTGAGAAATGACTGCCCATATTCTTTGTTCATTTATATTAGATTTTTTTATTATTTAAATGTTAAGTTCCTTATATATTCTAGATATTAGCCCATTGGAAATGAGTAGTTTGCAATCCACCCATCCTACAGGTATCTCTTCACTCTGTTTCTTTTGTCATTGAGATATTTAGCTTACATAAAGATAAATAATCATTTAAGCCTATATAGTTACATAATCTCATGCATTTATGTTTGTTTTGTTTTCTGTTCTTCGGGTGTCTTACACCCTCCTCCAAATCACAGCCTAAAATGTCTTAAGTAACTTTCCTGTTTCCTTCTAGTAGGTCTTTAATATGTTTTTCCTTTTCTTTTTGTAAGACAAGAGGAGTCACTCTTTTTTCTTTTCCTCATGAGTACCTGTTTACTACCTCAGCACTGCTGATGAAGAGGCTGTCCTTTCTCCCAGTGCATCCTTCCAGTTTCTTTGTTGAGAATTCAATGCTGCAAAATCATGGGGCACTCTGTGCTGTTCACCAGTCTGTGTGTCTGCTGTCTGCTGACACCTCGCTCTTCTTGTTACTATGGCTTTGTTGTATATTTTGAAGTTAGAGAGCTTTTGTTTCATTTGTGTTTGTTTTTTGTTTGTTTGTTTGCTCAAGATAACTTTTACTCTTTGGAGTTCTTTAAGATTCCATATGAATTTAAATTTTTTTCTAGTTTTGTTTAGAATGCCATCAGCAATTTAGTGAAGATTATATTAAATATGGAGTTTGCTTTAAGTAGAATATTTTAACAGTTTTAATTCTTACAACTAATGATCTCTTTAATTTCATTAATATTTAGTTAAATTAAAAATTATATTCTTCAATTTTTATTGTAGATGTCTTTTTTATTATAGCTATTGTGAATAGAATTCCTTCAATGATTTTTTTTCAACAATTGTATGTTACTGTTGCTAACAAAATACAGATTGTGTATGCTGATTTTGTATCCTGAACTTTTCCTGACTGTATCAGTTCAAATAGTATCTTAATGGTCTTTAACTTCCTCTCTCTAGTTACATATATGTAGATATATACACATACATATATAGGAGTACATATATATGTATTCTTATCACCTACAAGTAGCAATAACTGTACTTCTTCCCTCCTTATCTGTATCCTATCTCTCTTTTTCTTACCCAGTTGGTTTGGCTAAACCCTCTGGGCATTAAGAGCCGCGAGAGCGCATTCAAGGCTCTTCATTTTGTTATTTCGTTGTCATTTTTTTTGTATTGTGTTATAGTCTCTTATTTTGCTTTGAATTTTGTTGTTCCTTTTTTCTTTTTCTTTCTTTTTTCATTATTATTATTATTGTTATTATTCTTTTGTTGTTTTCAAGACAGGGTTTCTCTGACTAGACTGGTTTCAAACTCATAGAAATCCACCCACATGTCTATGCTTCCTGAGTGATGGGATTAAACATCTGGGCCACCACCCCTTGGCTGTTACTCCTATTAGTAATCTGGAGGTTGGTTTTCTCATTCCTTGAGATATGTAATAGGTTGTTTATTTGAAATCAGCTCCCCTCCTCATCTAAAAATATAAGTGCTTATTAGTGTAAACTCCCCTCGTATTGCTCCTGTTGTGTTGCTATATATTATGATATGTTTGGTATATAATGGTGCTTCCATTTGCAGTTGCTTAAAACTTTTGTAAATTTCCTTTTTATTTCTTCAGTAATCTATTGCTTATTCAATATTCTGTTAGTATGTTTCCATGAATTTATACAATTTCTGAAACTTACTCTTTGTTTAAGAGTTTATTTTATTATAGCTAGAAAATAAAATTCAGTTTTCAAATTTTTTGAGTCTTGTTTTGTGGCAAAACATATAATTCATACTGAAGGGTATCACATTGTCTAAAAAAGAACCTTGGATGAAGGGTTCTGTAGTTTGGTTTTGTGAGAGAGACCTTCACAGGTGCAGATGACTTTGGATTCCAGTTCCCATGAGACCTTGACGTGAAGATGAAAGTTATAATGCTTAGAGTTGTTTCCTCATAAATTCAATATTTCTTGAAAAAACTGGAAGCCAGGAACAAAGAGCAGGAGTGTGGGAGTGGTTTTCTGAGATTCCTCAAGAGATTTAAGGACTGCACACTGTGGACACTACCTAAAAGGAACTCACAGTGGCTTTTTTCTTTACTAAAAGAACTCTGTATCAATTAACCTGTGATACCCATAGCACCTGCTGTGCAATTGTGCTTTCAAATATGGTTTATTTTCTATACTATTGTCATATATTTGTTTTTATACATTCTTAAAGTGTTCACTTGAATTTTTAAGAAAATACATGAATTTTTACACGTAGACATGAGCTTGTTTAAGGAAAATGCTTTGACTTACAATCTTTGATTCATCTTCCATTTATATAGGAACTCTGACTGCTCCTTGGACTGGAGAGGGAGGGGGTGGGCGATGGGGGTTGGGGAGGAGGTGGAAATTTTTAATAAAAAAAAAAGTCAAAAAGAAGAAATTTTCAGTGTACAAACATAAAAAAATAGACTTTTACTTTAATATAATGAGAATATTTTAGAAGAAAAAAATAAAAATAAAAATTTAAATGCGACTGTAATTATAATGTAATTATAATTATTACCAAAAAAGAGAAAAAGAAAAAAGAAATGTTCTGTAACGTCTGTTAGGTCCACTTACTTATACTATAGTTTAATTCTTGTATTTCTTTCTAGCTATTCACTGATGTAAGTTTTGTCTTTAAAGTTCTCATTATGACTGCACTGGGTCCTGTGTCTTCCCATAGATATACTGCTTGTTGAAAAAGAATTTTTCAGATGTATATACACAGATACATATACATATATACATCTCTGCACACATGTACAATTGTGACATCTGTTAAAGTGATTACAGTGACCTTTGTCTCTTTTCACAGTCCCTCATTCGGTGCTCTGTCTGATTGAATAGGTTTTTGTTGTTGTTGTTGTTGTTGACTTTTGTGTTCTTTGTGTGGAAGATCAATTTCTATCTATTCACTCCCAGTCTATTTTAGTGATGAAGTCAAATTTCTTGTACGTGCTGTGTTAGTAGGTCTTATTTTTGTAGTGTGCAGCCAGTCTGTATCTTAATTAAGAAATAACATTCTTCCCGGGGGGGGACGCAGTGAAGAAGAAATAGAATAGATTTTGTGGGTAGACTGGGGGCTGGTGGGGATGGGAGCAGGAGGATTAGATGGGGGTTGTAGAGGGAGGGAGTGCTGGGAGAGACGACTGGAATTGGGGGGCATTTCAGAGGCAAGGTGGAAATGTAGTGCAATGGAAACTGCCAGAAGTCCACCAGGGTGACCCTAGTGAAGATTCCTAGTGGTGGGGGCTATGGAACCTGAGCTGGCCTTCTTCTATAACCAGGCAAGGTTTCCAGTGGAGGGATTGGGAAACCAACCCAACTGCAAAACCTCTGACCTACAGTTAGTCCTACCTGCAAGATGTGCTAGGGTAAAGGTGGCACCAAACTTGCAGGAGCAGTCAGCCAATGACTGGTCCAAATTGAGACCCGTGTTACAAGAGGGAGTTCATGCTAGACACTGCCTGGAAAACCAGGAGCCAGTGTGCAGATGGCCCAGAGACCCAGGGTAGAACCAACCATGACTGGAAATAAAAAAGTTACTGAAATGATTCCTAATATATTCTGCTATACCTGTAGACCAGAGTCTAAGAAGCATCATCAGAGAGACTTCATCTAACAACTGATGAGAACAGATGCAGAGAACCACAGCCAAATATTAGGCAGAATCCTGCAGAAGAGGAGGCAGGATTGTAGGAGCCAGAGGAGTCAAGGACACCATGAGAGCATGGCCCACAGAATCAACTAAGCAGGGCTCACAGGGACTCACAGAGACTGAACCACCAATCAAGGGAAAAGTAGGAGTTTAACCTACATCCTCTATGTTTATGTTATGATTGTGTAGCTTGGTGTTCCTGTGGAACTCCTAGCAGTGGGAGCAAAACTGTCTCTGTTTCAGCTGTCCTGGGACCCTTTTCCTCCTACCAGTTACCTTATCCAGCTTTAAAATGAGGGCATATGCCTAGTTTTATTGTAACTGGGCATGCCATGTTTGGTTGATATCCCTGGGATGCCTGCCATTTTCTGAAGAGAAAGGACCAGGTGTGGACCTGGGCTGGGGGAGAGACTGCGAGGAGAGGAGGGAGGAAATATCATGGTCCAAATGCATTATATGAGTGAAGAATAATATTTTTGTAGAAAGAAATGCCATTTTTACAGTAAGAATTATGATTGAAAAGATTTGTTCATGCTATTTTATAAAATTCTTCCGATTATTTTGACTGCCATTTTAAAAAATTCAAAAGTGTATTATTACTGTGTATGGGTATGCACACGTCACAGCATGCATGGGGGTGGGGAGGGCAACTCTGTGGAGTCAGTTCACCCCTTTCCCCTTTGTGTGGGTTCTGGCAATCGAACTCAAGCTGCCAGACTTGTGCTACCATGGAGATATCTCACTGCGCTGTGACATCCTCTGTTCTAGTCTGCTTCCCTTACTGTGCAGAGTGGCAAGCTTGATCATTCTTTACTTCTCTTTTGGATATTTGATTTTCCAATTGTTTTTTATGTCTTTATGACTGTGGCTGCTTTTCTCTTCCTCTTGTCATAGGATGCCCTTAAGCATTGTTTCTCATTCCAGCCTGTTGGTGATGAATTCCTTATTCTTGCTGTTCTTGAAGTCTTTATTCTTAAAGGATAGCTTTGCTGAGTATAGTATTTTTTTTGGTTGACTGTTCTTCAGAAGTTAGTATGTGTCATTCCATTTCCTCCTGGTCTACAATGTTACTGCTAAGAAATTTGATATCAGTCTAGAGGACTTTCCCTTAAATATTACTGAGTGCCTTCCCTGAAGTTTTTGTCCAATACAGTTGGCATATAGCACACCATGGTGAAGATCTTTTCTAGTAATGTGTGTGTGTAGACCTGTGGCCCTTCTGTAACTGGATGACCACATTCCCCAAGATAGAGAATTTTCAGTAATTATTTTACTGAACAGGGTTTCTATGTCTCTTTCCCTTTTCTTATCATCCAGATACTCAAAAGTGTGAATATTTGTTTATTTAATAATTTCTCAAAGGTTTCAGTTTTCATATTTCTTTATCCCCACCTTCCTCTCCTTTTTCTGTCTTATTTACTTTTCCTTCCTTCCCATCTTTTTCATTTTTATTGGCTGGGATACTTTATGTTATTTTATTAAAAACATTTATTTTATGTGTATGTGTATTTTGCCTTCATGTATGTATGTGCACCACATTCATGCTTGATACCCGAGGAGGCAAGAAGAGGGCATTCAATCTCCTGAGACTGGGGTTATAGACAGTTGAGTGTTGCCATGTGGGTGCTGGAAATTGAACCCGGATCCTCTGCAAGAGTAGCCAGTGCTCTTAACCAGTGAGCCGTCTCTCCATGGCTGGGATATTTTTAAAGATCTATTTTTAAGTTAGAAATTATTCTACTAGAGTAGTAGAATAATTTTAGTCCAGTGTTAAGGTTTAGACTATTTAAAATCAATATTATTGAGGTCTTCTTTTCCACAAATTCTATTAGTTTTTAAAAATATCTCTGAATTTTATATTCGCATCATTCATTGTTTCTCCAATTTCATTCACTTCTCTATATCCTCTTGATATGAGTGAGCTTTTTTATAGCTACTCTTTGAGGTTCTTCAGCAGGCATTTCATCAGCCTAGTTCTTTACCTATTGCTAGAATATTACTGTGCTCTTTTGGAAGCATCCACTTACCTTGCTTTATTAATATTCATTATGATTCTGTTAAAATTTGAGTATCTGGTGATTCGGTTATCTCTACTACTTTTATAAAGCAACTTTCTTGCTAAGGGGCTTTCTCTAGAACAGTGGTCTCAACCTTCATAATTCTGTGAGCCTTTAATACAATTGCTCGTGATGTGGTGACGACACCCAACTATAAAATTATTCCATTGCTACTTTATATCTGTAATTTTGCTACTATTATGAATCTCAATGTAAAGATCTGATATGCAACCCCAGAGGGGTCATGACCCATAGGTTGAGAATCGCTACTCTAGAAGATGTGTCAAGAAATGCCAGGTTGGCTTTGTGGCTGATGGGAGCTATTGCACAATCTCCCTATAAAGTCTTTGACCATAATCAGAAGCTTTGAGTGCAAGGTGTGCTGGATTGGGGTTCAAAAGAACTTGGGCTGGGGACACGGAGTAGGTTTGGTATATACAACAGTTATGGTGGCATGTCCCTCTATGTGGTCATCAAAACTATAGGAGTGGTAGCAACAATGGTAGCTTTGTGAGGCACTGCTGGAGCGAGCTCTGCTGCCTTCAAGGACCTCTGACTTTCATTGGCAATGGGGATCATGCAGCACATGCCTCCAGTCTTGGTGGTGACATGGGCCCATAAACAACTGAGCATGGGAGAAGAAGGTGATAGGTAACTACTTTGTCTTTCTTGGCCCCAGTGTAGTAGAGGCCCACAAGCAGTTGCTTTGCCCAGCGGTGACTGGAGCCCATACCCAGTTATATACACAGAGATACAGTGACAAGGGACCTCAGCACTAAGCCTATTTTTGTCTCAGACTGAATGGAGGCGTGGGCCTATAACCAGCCACTTGTTGGGGTTCAGCAGAAACGGACGATTATAGCATACTGCCTGCCTCCAGGAGCTGCCAATGCCTTAGGTCTCAGGGGCTAGGACTCTTGTCTCAGTTTTTGAGAGTGGCACCCTTGTTTCCCTCCATGGTAAAAATACGTGTTCTTTAGTGTAGGGTCTTATCTGGGCTTGGTACTGTGGTCACATCGGAATCAAGTCAGTTTGTGAGTTTTCAGGTCTTTGTGCTGGTTTGGCAGAATGGCCAGTAAGTCATCAGAATTGGGATAATCAAAGATTTTTAATTCCTTGAGTATGACGAAGTTTGAACACTATCTCCTTTTTCAGGATGGGACCTAGTTATAGCAACTTTGTAAGTTGGGTTTGATGGAGAGATGTTTTCTTCTCAAAAATAAAGTGAATATACAGATTTGAGATTGTTCCCCTAGTTGGTGTCCAAGCTTGAAGGACGATGAAGCTTTCTGGTGACCAGGACTGCAAGGGTTTGTACTGATACATTTTTATATTTTTCTTGTGGCTTTGTGTTGCATTATATATATATATATATATATATA
>NW_004949095.1:11219592-11230251 GCF_000317375.1 Microtus ochrogaster
TTCCCTGACCTGTGGGAAGTCCAAGGACGCCCACCTCCATCCAGGTTCAGTAAGTTGAGCATCCAAACTGCCCAGGCCCTGTTCCGGCGCTTTTATTGAGATGAATTTTCCTGATTATGATAGCATCCTTGTTTTAACAGGTCAATTGTTATGAAAGGCAAGGATTTAATTATGAAATCTCAATTTCATTCCAGTACTCAACATGTTTATTCTTGTATCAATACCACATTGTCCTAACTGTAGCCTTGTAGTGGGTTTTAAAATTAGGCTGTGAGCTCACAAACTTTGTTATTCTATTTCAGGACTGTTTTGGCTATTTTGCATCTCTTTAATTCTTACATAAACTTTTATATCTGCTTGTCAGTTTCTACAAAGAGGCTGTTTGGGTTTTAAATGGTCACAACTATAGATAAATTTGAGGAGAATCACCATCTTTATAATAGTAAATGCTCTAATCCATGAAGATGGCATGTTTTTTCATTTAGTAGGTCTTCCTTAATTACTTTACATAATTTAAAAAAATTTAATGTGCTGATCTCATCTATTTTTCTTTAGTGTATTTTACTTTCGTTTTGATACTCTTGTAAATGAGAATATTATTTTGGAATTGCTATTAGTGTATAGAAATAATTTGGTATTTACATACTTTGTGTTCATAAACCATATTTTACTAATTTATTAGTTGTCATAGGTGTATGTGTGTTTGCACATGCGTGTGTCTGTCTGTCTGTCTTGGGGGTGTTTTCTATATAAAATCACACCATCTGTAAATAGAAATAGTTTTGCTTTTTTGTTTCTGATGTATGGCTCTTATTTAGCAACTGTGACAGACCATTGCAGCTTTTCTTGTTGCCCCGGCTAGAATGTGCAGCACAGTCTTGAGAAGGAAGAATTAGTGTAGATAGACATCCTGTCATGTCTGCTCTTAGGAAATCATCTAGTGTTTGGTCCTTAAGCGTGATGTTATGTGTGTGTGTTGTGGTGGATACCTTTCACTATGCTGATAAAGTTCTGCTAGGGGTGGTCACATCCTCCCCTGCTGTCTTCAATGAAGGAGCGGTTAAGGAAGCATGGGTAAGAGAGAAACTACAGCAGTCAACAGTCCCTTTCCATGGCACGGCGAGGCTAGCATGCCAGGCGTGCTTGCTGTTTTTCTCCAGTTTCTCAGCCAGCTCTGACAGCAATCAGGAAGTGTTCCTAGGCACCATTTTGTTGGAAGGCTATGACTGTAGCAGCTGTAGCCAGCAGGGAAGCCATGGGCACACGGGTCTACTCCTCTCAGGTCTGAGCTGGGGCAAAGGTCAGGGAAGAGGTCTTGAGAACAGGAGCTTCTGAAGTCCCAAGTGTTCCAGTTGGCCGTGGCCAGTTTAGCCTGAGGTCAGGGTACTCTAAATGTGATTTCAGGAATGAAAGCACGAGAAATCCCAGCCCAGACCACAGGCAATGCTCACGTTGAACACTGGTCCCTGGCGTGAGGAAAACCAACAGATGGCAACCCCGAGAGCAGCGTTTGCCACGAGCTTCGGCCACACAGAGGTTCACTCAACTCACCCTCACTTGTCACTCAGCTCAGAGTCCTTCCTTATCCGTCTGCTCCCTGGGCCCCTCATCCTTTAACCCTTGTCAAAGGAGCATTAGTGGATATCAGACTTAAAGTGGTCCTTTCTCACCTGCACCTAACAGTCAGCTAAATCACCCTTAAATCAAGTCAAATCCCTCTTCTAATCCTAATAGCCATGCTACCCTAATCCTAACCCTCTTTTCAGTAGCAACTCCGATGTGTGGCAGCACTGCCCTTTTCCTCCCGGATCTCCTTTCCCATAGCATCCCTCCTTTCCACTATTTTCCATTACAAATTATAGTTATTCAGGTCAAGGGACAGCTCTGGCCGGCCAAAGCTACTGCAGAACCTCTCTCCAGCCTTCTTCCGAGGCTCAGACTGAATTAATGACTAACTCCAAAGCAAGCAGCTTATTTCATAATTACAATAGTGGAGATGACTTTGTGTATGTCTGTGTGCGCATGTGTGTGCATGTACATATGTGTGTGTCCATTGTGTGTACGTGTATGTGTGTGCATGTACATGTATGTGTGTTGTACGTGTATGTGTTGTGTGTATGTGTATGTGTTGTGTGTGCATTTGCATGCATGTGTGCATTGTGTGTATGTGTGTGTGTTATGTGTGTGTGCATGAGCATGCGTGTGTGTGCATGTGTGTATGTGTGTGTGTGTGTGTATTGTGGTGATGTCATGCTGAGGAACAGCTCCACATCCCTCAGAATCTCTGTGTTTGTGTAGCTAATGACAAGCCCCAGAATGGCTCATCTCATCTCTACCTATCCTGGTTCACTTTTGGCTTCCTGAAATGGAGAGAGTGGCTTATATTGTACCAACAGATGCTGCTCTCAGAACCCACAGCCTCCTTTGTTGGCTCTGTCAGATTTCCCTGTAAAGGACCCCATCACTATGTCTTTGTACAGAGCTTCAGTGGAGGGAGGGGGAGTTCTGTACCTGGGAACTTCCTCTCTGTTTGCCTACCGTTTTCATTTCTCGACATGTGGAGTGGTACAGTTGCTTGTTCCTGGGCGACAGATTTTCATGCTCGCATTTTCTGGCCTATGGGGAAAGGGAACAGAAAGGAGTGAGGAGAGGTTAAGACAGATACTCAGGGCAGAACAGATAGGAGTGAGGAGCAGATAAGACAGATACTCAGGGCAGAAAAAGAGTTAAAAACACGGAGGGGGGGAACTTCCTTTCATAAAAATGAAATGGGTATTCTTATTTTAGCCGCTCTAGAGTGGCTGCTTAGTCTGGGATTTGCTGTACTTTACAGCTTCAGAAAGGGCTTAAGCAGGAGGGAGCGACTACAGACAAGGTGTTGGCCTCGGGGCTGCTGTATACAGTGACAGAAATGCAAGGATAGCTATCCCTGTGGATTAGGAAATAAAATACAGTAGGATCTCTGCCTTTTAGCCTGTGCATATGTGGCAGAAGGGCTGTGTTTCCCTACAGGCAGCACATTCCCCCATTTTTGAAACAAGTTTCACCAAGTGACCCGGGACCTTTTGACTCCATGAAGATTTTCCCATAAATCTTTCCGCAGTCCCTCTGTGCAGCGAGCATTAAGCCACAGCGGAACTAGAGCTGTATATGTGTTGTGAGCCCCTCGTTGGGAAAGCAAGGCTGTGCCAACCAAGGCAAAGGGAGAGCTAGTGGAAGGAGGATGGGACGCCCTTCTGCTCCCTGTACAGACTGCTTTCTTTCTGACTTCCTGCAGAATGGGGGAGAGCCTCAGAGCATTTATACCTGAACCGAGGGCTCAGAGGGCTCTAACGTACATGTCTGGAGAGGTTTCCTTAGGAGGCAGATGAGAGTTTGAATCTAAAATTACATTGGAGGTTTGATCTAGCACCTTCTGATGCACACTGGTGTCAGAGTAATGCGATTCACCCACAGAAAGTATAGCGCATAGGCGGGAAGAGCGCCACAAAGACAAGCAAACAAGACTGTCAACTTAAGCTTTCTCCTTCGGGTCAACCCGTGTATGTCCTGACTCATTCCTGTTGCCCTGGGAGGTGTGGGAGACAGGAAAGGATGAACACATCTACCCAGCATGGTTAGTGTGCGCTGGAGGTGACCTTTGCCCACTGATCACAGGTACTTTCATCCTGAGAGGTACATGGCGTTTGGAGTTTGAAGACTGAATACTACCGACAAAAGTTGGATTCTTCGGACAAATATTTAAAATATGCTTCGTCTTTATAGGACACGATAAAGAATCAGCTCGGTATTAACACTGTGGGTTGGCAGGTAAGAGCATGAATGCAGATGGGTAGACTCAATAATTTAAGAAGCAATATTTCTTGTGAGGTCACTATATATGGGGTGGTGCCATATATAATACATAAATAATACAAAGTTCTCAGGAAGATGTGAAGACAATACAAATTCACTATTCATTAGGTAACCCTAGGTAAATAAGACAGCTTCTCGTGGTCCAGCAATTAGCATGCCCAAGCACCGCTGCTGTATTAGTTACCTTGCTCTGCACTATGACAAAGTACCCGACAGACATGGGTAAGGAAAATGTTTATTCTGTTTTTGGGGGATTTCAGTTCATCACGGCTGGGGAGACAGAACAGAGTCATTTGGTCCACTACAGCAAGAGATGTTGGTAGCAACAACTTCTCATGACAGTGGACCAGGAAGCAGACAGCTCATGCAGAACCAGGGATAGGTATAACTCTCCAAGTTCAGTCCCAAGTGCTCTGACTTCCAGCTGGGACTGGCTTTCTAAAGGTTCCGCAGCTTTCCCTGTGGTGCCATAAACTGGAGTACTGGACCCCAAACTTCTGGGGGGGTCACTTTAGAGTCAGACTGTAGCAGTGTTGATGGTTCTAGGACAGAAACAACTGCAGGAGGCCCCAGTGAAGCTGGGGGTCACTGCTGAGTTCCCTGGGAGTAATAAGCAGAGGGGAGGGTCTGAGAAGAGGAACAGGTCAACAGATGTGGCACTTTTCCGGTACATGAGAAAAGGGGAAGGCACTGCAGGCCCAGAAAACAGTGTGCAAAACCTGGGAGAGTAACCAAGCAAATCATCCTTGGGGGTTAGAAAATTCTAGTTGCCTGGTGGGAGAAAGGCTTGGGTGAGAAGAGGGACTGGTCAGTAAGCTCTCTGTGTATGCTCCTTGGCTTTGAACTGAATCAGCTCTCTGCCATGACTTCCCGGGCACTCAGAGGTGCTCTACCTTGTAGCTAAGGCTCCGCCAAAAACTGCCACCCAAAGCATCAGTGATATCTCTGGGACCTTAGAAAGAAAACAGGGAACAAAGAGAAGGGACATTGGTGGTGGGTTGAGGTTTAAGAAGACTTGGATGGAGGGTAGCAGCTATGAGGAAATCTTTGGGCTGGCTCATTTGGAGTAGAAGCATCTGTATATTATCTTCTCTGTTATCAGTTACTCCCACATTTGAAGACTTCTTGCCACCTAATAGAATACTACGAGGCCATTCATGGGTTGGGATCAGAGTTGGTGACAAGCCATGGGGCAAATATATTAGTGAAGTCCCCAAGGAGCAATTACTACCCACCCTGGCATTACTTATATAGTTCCAGAACAACAGTAGCTATAATCTTTGACATCAAAAGGATTAAACTATTCTCTAGATTCTTGATCTGTCCTTGTTAATTCATTACCCTTTAAGGCACAGCTTTCACCCCACTGCTGTGATAAAATACACTGATGAGCACAATGCAAGGGTTTCCTCTGGCCCACAGTTCCAAGGTGCAGGCAGCCGTGGCAGAGAGTCAAGATGACAGGGAACTGAAGCAGTTGGGGATACTGCATTAAGAGTCAAGAAGCAGAGTTTAGTGCATGCTTGCATGCTAGTGCTCCGTTTGGGATTTCCCCTCACAATCATCAGGTCTCCCCATCTTTATTAACACAATGGGCAAACACGGTCTTCAGGTGATTCTAGATTCTGGCCAGTTGACAACATTAGCTCTCACACTTTCTCAGAAAGCCCACATCCTTTTCTGTCTTTTATCACCCTCTTAGATTGAGTTGGATGCCTACCTCTCTATTCCAGTATAGACTTGATGAAACTTTCTTTGCAGTTTGATTTATTCAAAACAATCTTTTTGCTCCCACCACCAGCTAAGAGTTACTTAGCTGCAAGAACTATGCCTTGTACACTGTTCCTAAAGACTGTAATGGGCACAGGTATACAACCTAAATATTGAATGAATGAGTCATGATGAGTCATTTGAATTAACAGATGCAAATATAGACATATACATAAAGATTGCTGTTATGACATTGTATCACAGAGATCTTACAGGACAGTAGTGTTATTCTTTGTGTAAGGTGCTGCAGAGAATCACAGGCCAGGAGACTGAAGGGCTCCATTCTAGACCGAGTTCTGCTACTTGGGTGATGTCAGCCAATACTGAAAGTTCTCTGGGCCCCGCAGTCCCTCCTGATGGTCCCTGTGACCAAAAGGACAGAAGTGGATTGCTAACCCGCCACTTCAGTGCCTGAAGAGCAAAGCTAATCTTGGCCATGCCTCAGCTCGGACCCACAATCAGCCAGTCTTGCTTCCAAGAAGAGTTGCTCTGTTCCTCTTTATTTGGAGGGTAAGTAGGCTCAGAGGCAGCAGCACCAGGCAAATCTAAAGCTGACATAAACCATTTTGGATTCCATGTGCGAGAGGGCTCCTTTCCTTTGGTCATGCGCTCTTTCCCAGCCATGGAACCAAGGTCTTTCGGACCTGCACCATCCCACCTCACTCTTCTTCCTAAGGCTGGTATAGCAGAAGCAGCAGCAAGGGAGAGAGAACTGGCCAGGCCCAGCGCCAAGCTCCTGGTGATATCATCTCCCCAGTGAGAGACACTGAAACGTTAAAGTGTCTCTTGTTTCCTGAGCAGCTACCCTCGAGACAGCAGACAGAAGTAGTAACAGGAACCTGTTAAACCTGTAAAAAGCCCAAAGAGGTGTAACCAGATGTCAACCAGCCCCCAGATGTTGAAGATTCCTCTTTATATTTCACAACTGTAAGATCTTATTTTAGGACAGTGTTTCCTGAGGTTCCTAAAATGTTGTTCAAGGCCCAAGATTTTGGCTTGATAAAGAACTTGAAGTTTATTTCATTCTTCCCATCCTCACTCACACACACACACACACACACACACACACACACACACACACACACACACACACCTGTTTACATAACAAAAACTGAACATGTAAGTGCCAGATGGTGGTTTTAAAAATAGACAGCTTGATTTCGGGATAATGATAATTTGCCTACGTCCTTTCTGCCCTTCACCACATCTACTGCTTTCCCTTGCTTACTCCTGACTGAGCTGACAGGGACCTTGTTTACTCCTGACCTAGCTGACAGGGACCTGGTTTACTCTTGACTTAGCTGACAGGGAATTTTCTGGTTTACTCCTGACTGAGCTGACAGGGATCTTTCTGATTTACTCCTGACTTAGCTGACAGGGACCTTTCTGGTTTCCTCTCTCAAGTAAGCCACTGAGGAAACAGGAGCCACAAAGTCTAAGAGGCCTATCTGGTAACTCATTCACTTAGGTGCAGAGGTAGAAAATTTTGTCTTTTCTTTTTTATAAAAGGGTCAAAGACAGATTATTTCTTCCCCTCAGGGTAACAGTGGGTCCTTAGAGTCTACTTGAGGGCATACTTGTCAGAATACCCTTTAAAGACGGAAAGGGTTGTCAGTTTACTGTTCCAGAAAACCCATAAAATAATTACAGCTTCCCCTCTATCTGAAAATATCCATGACTGCCATCAAAGAGTAAGTACAAAAGTTCCGCCCAGTATTCACTAGAAAAAATATTAAACATACAATAAAGAACCAGGTATCTATTATCCGGACTTACTATTATTCAAATTTAAGTTCTGTGACCACCATCATTTTATAGCAATCAGACTCATTATTCTAAAATTGTTTTTATAGTTTCATGTTTGATAAATATAAACAGGAAAAGGACTTAGGACCATATGAGGTAGTTTTTTTGGTGGCCATGACTTTCACAATTTAGAATCAAGGAGAGATAGCTGCTGAAGAGATCTTAGTGGTGAGAAAATGGGATTCATCTTTTATTGTTTCCCAGCTCACCCTCTGATATTGAGCAATGGCTTCGGCCAAAGCTTTTTGTCACAGCCCTGCTAAAAGCAAAATAAATAATACTGTCATGTTTAATCTTACTTCATTAGGTCAGAAAAGCAAAGTCGGATCAAAGAGAGGGGAGAGCCATTGGGGGAAGGCACTGACAGAGGGCATCAGTGTGTAGCCTGCAAGTCCTGGCTAGCTCATACTCGGCCCCCACAGGTTGCCAGAGGAGGCTGAGAGCCTCCAGGTGCCTTAGCCCAGTTCACCCATGCACTTCCTTCCCCCCAACATAGAGTAAGTGAGCTTCTGGCTCCTTCACAAGGTGAAATGCTAGACAAGTGTGGCTAGTGAAAATTCTGCTTGGTAAACATTTGAGGGAATGTTTAGGTTTCATTTCCTGCCTTCATTTGAAAGCTTTCCCCATTATCCACCCCCATGGGTATTGTTTTAGACCCCTCTCTCTCTATACATCCTGTTCTTACTGTCTGCCGCCCACTCCCACTCCCAGACTGCCCTGCCTGTCTTTGCTCTCTGTCTGCTTCTGGCACACTTGTAGCTGCAGCTGCTGCACGGCCCCTGCAAGACAAGTGCGGAATGCTCCTGTGGAATGTGAGAGTTCAAATCGTGCCCCTTGACTCTTGATGGAGAAGAGGAAGGGAGCCAGGTGTCGGAACCTTTGCACCTATACAGTGCCCAGGACCCCTGGTTGGCATCGCAATGATTAGCAGTTTCTTGGCAGGTCCCTGGCTTAGGGATAAAGAAGAATATCCAGTGTCCACAAAACATTCCACTCCCTTGAGGCACCACATAGCTTCTGTCTGGGAAGGAGCAGCTGCTGAGCCTGCTACATGTGGCAAGAATTGGTAGCTCATAGCATACTCTGGAGGTCTGACTTCAGGCACTGCGTGGTGCCTAACAGAACAAGGATCCTAGACTCCTCAGAGACCCTTCCAACCTTTCTCTCACACACAGCAGTGAAGGGGAAGACCCTAGTAAGACGAAAATGAGGGCAAACCCCATGGATTTCTCACTGTTGCTGGAAGCAGGGCTTTTGGGATTCCTCTTAGGTCTGCCCAGAGATTGGTCTTTCAGAACTGTTGTTAGTCAGGCTGCTGAAGGTTGTTGCTCCTAACTTCCCTCTAGTGGCCAGACACTAGTATTGCATACACCAAATGCTAGGCTAGACTAGAGGAAGGCTTCTAGTCGTCTTTAGGAAAGCCACGGGGTGCATCGGTGTCTTAGTGTCTAGGCTGTGCACTGAGACGCTGAGCAGACCTCTGCCGAGTGGAACAGGCAGCTGAGAGCAGATGAGAGCTTGTCTAAATAGCTTAGATTTGGGGCGTGAAAGCTTCATGTCTGTGGTCAGTCTCTGCTCCCTTCTCTCCCCTCAGCAGGCTGTCATAGCAGCCAGGCTAGGTCAGGGTGTGAGGGGGACTACTGGAATGTCTGCTCACAGTTCGTGGCTTTACGGGTTGGCTGTGCTCTGGCTGGGCACAGCAGGCTTGCTCCCCTTCCGTGGAGCTCTGCCTGACTCCTGGGTACTCTTCAAGCATTTCCTGTACTCTCAGGCTCCGCGTCTTTCTGATATTCCGTCCTTTCCCTGAATCTCTTTTGCTCTTTCTCTAAACTGGCTCAGGATTATAGGTGTAAATGTGTTACCTTCAAGCCATGCAGGCTCCACTTCCTCCCTTTCTCCGCACCCCTCCCAGCCTGGAGTGACCGTCCCTACTACCATGTCAAGCACTTTGCGCCACTCTCTGATATTTCCGTATGGCCAGACTCATCTCATCTAGCCTGCCCCTGCTCTATTTCTGTGGGCTGCAAACGAGCTACTCTTTTCTGTATCATGTTAGAATAAATAAAAAGGGTTCAGTTAGCATTCAGGGACTGACATGAGGGCTCCTAATAACTGTTGCTTATGGTAACTGAGCGCATACTACGTGCTGGGCACTTGGCCAAGTGCTACGGGAACGCTCCCTCAGACATGTCCTTGCGATAGCCCCGAGAATGCGAGAATGCCTACAGCCTTACAAGTGAAAGAATTCCTAATGTCACCAGGTGTGTCCTTCCCTCCCTCTACAAGTGCTGACAGCTCCAGCACCTCAGCTCAGATGCCTCTGCGCCACACAGTGACTCGAGGGGCCACCAGCAATCAGTTGTATGGGATTTCTGCGGGAGGAGGGGAAGTGTGGGAGTTTTAAACAGAAAGCCCCACAGGTGTAGGGATTAGTTTGGGGAAGACAGCCATAATTCCTGGGGGCTGGGAAGAGGCTGGGTTAGTGTCTCTAGAAACCAGAAACGATCTCATTAGATGCCGAGATGCTGTCTCTGAAGGGCTTCTGGCAGACTCTTCCATAATTTCTGCTTTCCCTTTCTGGCATTTCTAACATTATTTATTTTTAGTTATAGCATACTGGAATACTAAAATACTTGAGTCAGGGTAAGAACAAATAAAACCTGGTTTTATTTGTGGTGATACAAATTCATGTAATTAAACAGATAAATATTCATTGAGCACTGATGATGTGCCAGGCACAGACTCTTGTTAAGGCGACAGGAAATACATTCACAGTCTATATTAGGGATCAAGGAAAAGATATAGTGTTCACGAAACATTCTACGCTCGAGTCAAGACAACAGTGTAATTCAATTAAAACATTCTGAGTACCTTCAATATGACATCTGGAACCTGAAGCAAATTTGGCAAATCCATATCCTTCTTGGATAAAGTCAGAACAGTGGCAGAGGCATGATATCTGAGTGATGAAAGCAAAAGGAAGTTAGAATCAGAGTCTCCAAGCCATGGAGGTCCCAGCTGTTTCAGAGACACGGCTTGAGGACTTGCACTGCCTCCTGCTCCAGTTCTATAGTTCTGCATAGCTCGGGCCATCAAGACTCAGGCCATGCAGGCTCGGGTCATGGGGCTCAGGCCATGGAGCACTCCCACATACACTCAGTCCTCTTAGGCCACTTTGGCTTCTCTCTCTCTCTCTCTCTCTCTCTCTCTCTCTCTCTCTCTCTCTCT
>NW_004949095.1:11232851-11305494 GCF_000317375.1 Microtus ochrogaster
GGTCTCGTTTCCTCTAGCAAGGCCTTTACATAGCATAAGCTTTGTCTGAGAACTCCAGAGGCATTTCTGATTTCCACGACTTGACCTGGTTTCTCCAGTGATCACATGCACCTCTCCCCCTTGAGGAGACGCCCACTGAGGTCTCTCTCACATATTTTGTCCCCCGAAGCTGGGCATTACCTCCCAGGGATGCTGAGCACCAGAGGCTTGTTTACCAGGCTGGCCTCACTAAGCCAAGGAACCTTGTCGAATTTTGGAACAAAGGCCTAAAGAGAAAGGGGAAGAGACAATTTTGCAGAGGTTATCACACTTAGGAAAAATAAAGATAAATCTTAAAAGAGGACACAGGGCTGGAGAGATGGCTCAGCGGTTAGAAGCACTCTCTCCTCTTTGAGACAACCCAAGTTCAGTTCTTAATTCACTCCTATCAGCTCACAATTGCCTGTGACTATAGCTGCAGGGGACCTAGAACCTTTCTATGGCCTCCACAGGTACCTGCTTTTAGGAGCACATGCCTACACACAGACGCTTGTGCAGATAAAATTAAAAATAAAATATTAAAACAGTTATAACACTTGACTAGTGCTGGCAGGACGATAAGCAAAGTGAGCTAATAGCAACCACACAGCAATCAACATTCGACAAGGCATTTTTACACCCGAGTCTTTCCACCACCCCGTAAGTGGCCAAGAACAAATACGTGCCCTTTCTGGTTTACAAACCAAGAGTTCAAAGTGAAAATAGTGCTACCTCCTCAAAGCGACACAGTTAATAATGGGTTCATGCTTTCTGACTTTTGTGTCCACTATATCATGTATTCTAGATATTTTCAGCTCTCTGTACTTACACCTATTCATAACTTCTTTAATATTTCCAGCAATCTCTTGTTCTGATCTTCTAGCCATGTTTTCAGACCCCAGGCACTCCACCCTCTTTTTTAGGTGGCAAAGTCTAGTAAAGAATCGAGCCTTGGAATCATCCACATTTGGGTATTTGATCTAGTTGCAATCAATATCTAGCTGCTTGACTTTGGACAAATATAAACGTATGATCACATCGTCTCTGTGAAGACCAGTGCCCAGAAAGCTCCATGAGATCTGAGATATGTTTTCTCTGTGTAGTTACTGAGGTCTCTACCATAGCTCCAGTAGCCCGGGCTGTCACCTGTACCTGTAGGAAGGTTTGAATGCATGGAAAGTCCCTTAGCTGAGGCCTGACAATAACACAAGTTCAACAACAGAGGTTGTTACCCCTCTCCCACGGCCCAGAATCTATCCCTGGCTTCTCCTCCCTTGGAGCCCCCAAAGCGCATCCCAGACTTTGAGCAGATCTCCCGAAGAGGAGCCGCCAGTAGAGGGCAGCAGCGTCTCCGTGCCGGCCGCTTGGGCGGTGGAGCCCTGTCCACCCGGAAGTGATCCTCCACAGACGTACCCTCTAACCCCGCGCCCCGGATGTAGAAATCGCTGGGCGACTGCCCATCTCAGTCGTGCACCCCTAGGAGCTCGGTGCAGGTGGGTTCCGGCATCCTTCACATCGGGCCGGTCCCGCCGAGCCGAGGCTGGGAGAGGGGCGGCGGCGGCGGCGGCGGGCGGGGCAGGCCGGCTGGGTGAGTGGCACCACCAGACCGGACCGTTCCCAGTCTGGTGAC
The DNA here is from genome assembly GCF_000317375.1 of Microtus ochrogaster. NCBI lineage: Eukaryota > Metazoa > Chordata > Mammalia > Rodentia > Cricetidae > Microtus > Microtus ochrogaster. The sequence continues at coordinate 11,234,500 of NW_004949095.1, forward strand.
GCGGACCCCTCAAACCTAGAAGTCCCTGTGCATGAGGGCAGATTCCAGGGTGTCTGGCTTTTGGAGCAAAATTCTAGCCTGGTCTCCATGGAATAAAGACGGTTCGGCAGGTTTCTTTTTTCTTTCTCATTTGCTGAATGACTTTCATGTTTCTGACTCTTGAGTTTTCCTTGCTGTTTCAGTTAAGTAAGGTGATATAACACTGAAGGATGGTAACCTCAGCTAATGAACAAGGGAGGTTTGAGTTCTTGGTTTGGGCTAAAACTGTAGATATCATACTCTTCTGTATGGTGCAGATTATTATTGTCATGAGGCCGACAACTTACTCCAATCCTTTGGGAACCTGGTAACAGCTTTCGATTCTGTCCCTGTGTATTTGCATAACTTGCAAATACAATCATGCAAAAATAGTACATAGCTTAGGTGTATGAATGCCAGAGTTAAGACTGTGTTAGAGGAGATAACGAGAAGCACGAACTTTGATAGTAGACTTCTGTTGGAATTCTGGCTCCACTTTGTTACCCTGGGACAAAAATACCCAACCAATGTGAAACTCAGCTGTTTTACTAGGTAAAGTGGGACGGGTACTAACTTGTAAGGTCGTGACGGTTAAATGCTAACTTTAGCGTTCTGAGTCAGTGATGTTATGCAGATATCAATTGTTAAGATTATATTTTAAAACTTGAGGTGTGATTTTTAATGCCTCAAATTAGGTCACCATGCACAATTGCTTTAGGCTTTCAGTAGACTGAGTTGTTTTGATTGTAACGGAATCCTACCATGACCTTCCCAGGCCTTCATGTATTCACAGATCTCTCTTTTTCTAGGAATTCAGCCGAGTTGTAGTTCCTCACAGAACAAACCCATCTATTGCAGGCCTAGCCTGAATCGCAGCCTTTGTAAACAAGAAAGAAGCAAGCGCCTGTAGGGCACCAAGCATGGCATTTCCCGAGAGGTGTTAATTTGAGAGCGAGACTTGCTTGGACTTCTCTGAGGGAGACTGAACCGGCCTGGACTCGGGGAGAGGATGAGATAATGTGTGCTCAACATGTCACGGACAACAAAGAAGTCAAGTGGCAAAAGGTTTTATATGAGCGGCAGCCCTTCCCTGATAATTATGTCGACCAAAGATTCCTGGAAGAACTCCGGAAGAACATCTACGCCCGGAAATACCAGTACTGGGCTGTGGTGTTCGAGTCCAGCGTAGTGGTCCAGCAGCTCTGCAGTGTCTGTGTTTTTGTGGTGATCTGGTGGTACATGGATGAGGGGCTTCTGGCCCCCCAGTGGCTCTTTGGGACTGGGCTGGCATCCTCACTGCTTGGGTATATTTTATTTGATCTCATTGATGGAGGCGATGGACGGAAGAAGAGCGGGCGGACCCGGTGGGCTGACCTGAAGAGTACTTTGGTCTTTATTACTTTCACTTATGGTTTTTCACCTGTGCTGAAGACCTTGACGGAGTCTGTCAGTACTGACACCATCTACGCCATGTCCGTTTTTATGCTGTTAGGCCATCTCATCTTCTTTGATTACGGTGCCAATGCCGCGATTGTATCCAGCACACTGTCCTTGAACATGGCCATCTTTGCCTCTGTTTGCCTGGCTTCACGTCTCCCCCGGTCACTGCACGCCTTCATTATGGTGACATTTGCCATCCAGATTTTTGCACTGTGGCCCATGTTACAGAAGAAACTGAAGGCATATACCCCACGAAGCTATGTAGGGGTCACCCTGCTTTTTGCATTTTCAGCTTTTGGGGGTCTTTTGTCCATTAGTGGTGTGGGAGCCATACTCTTTGCCCTTCTACTGATTTCCATTTCATGTCTTTGCCCTTACTACCTCATCCGCCTGCAGCTCTTTAAGGAAAATATTCATGGGCCTTGGGATGAGGCTGAAATTAAAGAAGACTTGTCTAGGTTTCTTAGCTAAGCTAGGGACCTTCATTGCAGTATTAAAAAAGCTGAAAGACTTAGAACCTAACCAGTATAACATTTAAAGGCAGAGTTCCACTCTTGAAGCAGAGGGCTGTTCTGGGTGGTATAACAGAGATCAGAAGAAAACATTTTTTAACCAAGGGCTTAGTGAAGGTGTTTGTTCTTCAGTTATTTTGTGAAAAAGCTTTCTGGTGCCATCGTGAATTATTGTCCCTCTTTATTCCTTGTAACAAATAATGTAATGAGGGTTCTGCTTATTAAAAAAGTAACACCCATTGAATTGTCTCATATTAAAAAATACCTGTATTTATGTGTATATGAGAGAGAGTGTGTCTGTATCAGTGTGTGTGTGTGTGTGTGTGTGTGTGTGTGTGTGTGTGTGTGTGTTCTCTTTCCAGTATGCATGTCCTAGGCATTCAACTCAGGCCTTGGCAGCAAATGTCTTTACCACCTGGGCCAGCACACTGGCCCTATCTCATGGTTTTTCTGAAAGCATAAGACAGTAAGTGGTAGACAGAGTAGTAGGTGTGTGTAACCAGTTATCTAGCCTTTTCTGTACACTAAGGGCCACCTTTATATATCTAGAGCCTGAATTTGAGAGTCCAGGATGGTGGTCTCTGGTTGTCCAATACCACAGAAGTCGTTTTAGTTCTTAGCGGATCGTACACATAGCCAGTCAAGGAGACTGACGTGTCACAGAAACACAATGTTAGAGACATCGAGAGAAGCTGGAGAGAGTTCATCTGAAACCATTAGGCAACAAGAGGTGACATTTACTCTTGGAGGATGGCTGGAAAGCCCTTGAGAGCAGAGAAGTGATGTCAGCAAGAACTGGAAGTTAAGGAGCCAGCAGCTGTGTCCAGGAGGGCAGCTGCTACTGCTCCCAAAGTGTTTGCTTCTCCTCAGTCTGGGCTTCATGCCTGTGGAATTTCTGAAAAAAGTGAACACTTCGATAGCTGTGAATATGCTTTCTATTGTGGAATGAGCCTTGTAAGCTGTCTTAAATTTAATCCAGGTTACAAGCACATTTGCACAAAACATGACTACATTTGATGCCACATCTGTTAGCTGCAGCACAAAGGTGGGAACGTGATAGGGATTTAGAGTTACAGACATCTGGAGGAGGAAAGAAGGCCAGGGGAGAATGAATGGTTCAGCTTGTTGATACAGTCACTTGGGCTCTCTCTAGTCCACTATGAGCAATCCAGTTTTTCTAAAGATGGGGCAAGCTGTGGCGTCTTGAGTTAGCTGATTGTTCAGCTCTCAGTTTTCATCTTTAAGAATTGTGGCAATTAGAGGAGCTGTTTGTGAAGTGTACTAGTACTGAATATCTCAAATGCAAAATTCTGAAACCAAAAATGTTCCAAAATCGTATAGGTTTTGAGCATCAGTGTTATACCCTGTGAAAAATTCTACATTCTATACATTCTACACTGGGCATGAAATCTTCATGCCCAAATTTTTTAAGAAACATAAAATTGTCTTCATGCTGTATATAAGGTGTACATAAAATAAGAGAATTTTGTATTTGGATAGGTTCCACTCTCAAGCTATCGTTTTACGTAAAAAATTCAAAATTTGAGGAAAGAAAAGTCCAACATATTTCTGGTCCTGAGCACATTGGATAAGGGACTCCGGGTGTGTCATGATAATTGGAATGTAGGGAAATTTGCAGAGGGCTGTGGCACTAAGTGAATCAGGTTCTTTCCAGAGGGGCTGGCCCCAGCTGTGAGAGCGCCTGTACTGTCCTCTGCTGAAAGTCATTCCAACTTAGAAAGCGAGAGAGCAGCACGCTGTGCAGTGATGCTTCATGGTTTTCTGATTTTTCACAAATGTCTTGAAAAGTTTTTGAACTAAAGTCTGCAGCTGCCATCCCATTCTTTTCCTGATGTTTGCTGTGTTGGTGAAGATTGTTTCACGATAAAAACAAAAGTGAGCGATTGTCCCCCAAGATCATTTACACCATTTTCCGAAACGTAAGGACCCTTGGTGATGGGGTGAAAAGGAAGCAGGAACTGCCGCCTGGAGCCAGCCCCAAAGCATCCATCCACTGTAATGGACTGCGCATTTTGTGCCTTGACAATGGCCCAAATTGTTCCATAGTCCACAACAATGGATGGTAGGTGGATGTAGCAAAGAACTGTGAAGGCTGTGGTGTGCTTCATATTTTAATACGTTGACTTATCTGAATAGGTTTCCAGTTGTCAGCTTTAGGAAACTCATGGCCATGGACAGAACGCTTCCAAAGACTGAACCACTTTGAAGAATAGTGGGGCGAATGAATATGTCTGCTGTTTTTTCTAGCTCTTTTTGGTGACTTTTATTTGGACCTACCCAGAACTCCATATTACTCATATTTGTGGTCCTAGAAAGTCAGTGTGGATGTGATGGGGGATGGAGAGTTTGGGGTGCCCTTGAATTTGAGGGAGAAGGTGCAGCAGAGACTGTGTACTAATGGAGCTGTAGGAAGAAGTGGTCCTGTGGTAGTTTGAATGGAATTGGCCCTCATAATCTCATAGGGAGTGGCTCTATTAGGAAGTATGGCTTTGTTGGAGTGCATATGGCTTTTTTGGAAGAAGTGTGTCACTGTGGGGATGGTCTTTGGGGTTTCCTATGATTAGGATCCTACCCAGTGTCTCAGTTGACTTCCTGTTGCATGCAAGTGTAGAACTCTTAGCTACTCCAGTACCAGGTCTGCCTGCATGGCGCCATGCTCCCTGCCATGGTGATAATGGACTGAACCTCTGAAACTACAAGCAAGCCCCCTCAATTAAATGTTTTCCTTGTAAGAGTTGCCATGGTCATGCTGTTGCTTCACAGCAAGAGAAACCCCAACTAAGACAGTGCCACAAGCAGAATCCAGGGTAGGTAGTATCATGTGTTCCAAAGGGACCTAATGCATTCTGGTGGTGGACAGAAGCACAGGATAAAATGGATTGTAAATGACAGGGATTGAGGTCACAGAGAGCATACTATGTATTGCAGTATCCTGTACTCGGCGGCAAACTCAGGGACTTTCCAAAAGAGGTGAGGAGGCCAGATAGGTACAGATACTCTAGCACGAGCAGACTGGTGTGTCTGTTAACTGCCATGAGCTAAGCAGTGAGCCCGGGCACGAGGCAGATAATAATGGGATAGGCTACATTTGGGGTTCTTGAGATGCCATATCCAGGCTGAGGATGAGCGGAGCGCTGTGTGCTGCACCCCGAGCCTACTGGCTCACAATCCTAAGCATGCTCTAGGATGGATATTGAGACAAATAGAACCACATGCTCATTGTTTTGGAACTGGTTTTTACAGTTTAGTTGTGCCACAAGTGGGCAGTAGTGGAATTGGAAACAGGTGACAGAACGGCAAATTAAGTAACCGAAATGATGAAAATCAAAGGACCGGAGGCAGCCTTCTGAAAATGGATTAGCACTAGAACTCAGCCCAGGAGGAATAGTCAAAAGAGGTGTGACCATGGCCTCTGGCATCACTCAGGGTAGGGCTATATAGTTCACTGGTAGAGATTTACCAAGCATTCCTCAAACTCTGGAAAAAGTGTCAGAGAGTAAAAGCAAATAGGAATTTGTCCATTGGATCATGATTTACAGTAGAGAAAACACTGAAGTGGCCTCAGTGTAAATTTGGGTCAAATGAAAATACAATTTTACCAAATTTCTGCATTTTCTTCAAGAAAGTCTCACAGGCCAGCACTATAAATGAATTCTAAAAAGGATTAGGGAGAATGAAAAAAAGTCAAGCTCTGTTTGCTTTTTACTACTGAGAAATCCTGAGCCCTTACCTGCTGCTATTGGGATGGCAAGACTAACCTGTGGCATGCCCATTTCCTGTGACTGCTGGGAATTCACACCTAGAAAATGATCCATCTGACCTAGTACAGCCCTTGTTGGGAACACTTCATCCCTTAAACCCAGTACTGCAGCCAGCCTCAACTCAAGCCACACTGAAAAGGTGAGGCCATATATTCAAGATTCAGATTTCTAAGGTAAATATTCTATTCAGGGGGACACAACAGGGGACGGAGTTCAGTAGTATTATAATTTTATCTCAAGCTGTCGAGTTCTTGTTTATATCAAAAGCCACCAGCTTGCGTTTCTACCATTTCACTCCTCTCTCTGAGCACCGCTTCTTATCATTTGTTGTAAGGTACAAGGAAGGCTAGATAGGGACTGTGCAAGTGAGAGCAAGGAGAGGAGGAGGAGGAGGAGGAGAAAGAGGAGGAGGAGGAGGCCCTTTTGCCTACCTTGTTCAAATGAAGCTGCTATAGTTTGGATCTTATCTGCCTGCCAAAGGCTCAAGTGCTAAGTGCATGATTCCACCCGTAGTGCTAGATCCTTCAGGGACTAAAGGCAGGGAAGGAGGTGGAGTCTCTAAGAGAATGCCTTGGAAGGCGTATTGGACTTGATTTCCCGTAACTGCTTCCCAGTAACTCTAGATAAGCAGCTTTGTTCCTCCCTGGGCTCCCTACCGTGGCATGCTGCTACTGCACAGGCAGAGAGCCAACCAGCCGTGGGCTGCACCCGCTGAAACCGAGTCAAGGGAATTCCTTTCTCCTTCAGCTTGACTACCACAGGGATTTTTTTTTCCCCAGCTGTGGAAAACTAAGTAACACAGGTGTCAGACATTGAAATTGGGGTGGAGAGGATCAAGGAAGAATAGAACTGCAGGGGAGTTAAAATAAATAAATAAATAAATAAATAAATAAATAAATAAATAAGCCTACTAATTTTGTGTTGTGCTGTAGCTAATTTATGCCAAGCAGGGAGCTGGAAGACATGTGTTATGTGTGTGGTAACACAGTGACTCCCTTGATAAGCAGGTTTGTGTCAGTGTTGTGCTGTTTGAAAATCTATGGGCTGTGAACTTGTCAGAAAAATTTGGGAACAGCTCTGGCTTTAAACGTCCATGCTGAGCATACAAGAGGACACAAGGCTATCATTTACAACTTCCAAGCACAAAAAGGCCCAAGGACAAGAAAAAGTAAACAAGTCGGCAGAGGGCATCAGCTACACAATTATGTAGTATTTCAAATCCCTGGGATTCAGTGACATAGGCCTGGGGCACAGTGCCCTCTTGTGGAAGTTACAGTTATACCTCTGCAGTAGCGATTGTGGCTTGGAATTCTTACTGACTTGTGAATCATGAAAAAGGTCTGAGGCCCCCAACAAACTCAGGAGGCAAATAGTAAATGGGGTCTTGATTAATAATAATCCCTACATCTGAGAGCACACCACAGTGTGCTGTGTTCCGGACGCTGTGCTATGCACTGTGTATATAGATTGTTTTATTCTCATAACAGTCCTGTGATGGAGATTATTTCCATTTTATGATTTAGGCGATCAAGAATTGAAGTGAGTAGCAAGAAACTGTCTAAGGCTGTGCTGATAGGTTAGGCCCATGCTCTGCATTTCTGGTGCTGAGTTGTCTCAAGGGCTAAAGGCTGACTAACAGGCTTTAAATCCCTCATCATTCCCTGTACCCTATACCCCCCTCCCAGCAGTAATAAGATATTTAATGACTACCATGGCTATCTCTATGCACTTTATACCATTGGCAATTTATGATATTTGCCCTGGGAATTGATTCAGCCAACAAATACTTTTCATGTACTTACTATATGACAAGTATTTTTATATGTGCCTTGGGTAGATCTATAAATTAAAATGCTTAAAGATCCTCAACTTACAACAGTTTAGCAGGAGGAAACATATAATGGGTGTAAACAGAAGGCAATGTGTGCTGCAAGAAAGTGAATGGTGGCAAAGCCATGGAGGCAAGAGCAAAATGAAGAGGGTTGGGTCCTAGAAATCAAGGGTAAAAAAGTGACCGTGGGAGCAAAGGGTGACCAGCTATGGTCAGATGGAATCTAAGAACTAAGATCATGCCAGGCAGTGGTGGTGCGCGCCTTTAATCTCAGCACTTGGGAGGCAGAGGCAGGTGGATCTCTGTGAGTTCGAGGCCAGCCTGGTCTACAAGAGCTAGTTCCAGGACAGGCTCCAAAGCTATAGAGAAACCCTGTCCAAAAAACAAAACAAAAAAAATAACAACAACAAAACAAAAAAGATCATACCATGTGGGACAAGATCATGTCCTTGAAAAGAATAGGACTTTGGTGGCTGAATTAACTTACTTGGAGTGGGTTTGAAAATAGAGAAATTGTAGCAGTAAAGCTTCCAAGACCAGCCAAGACTAGTATAGAAAAGAAAGGAGAGATTAGTAAAACCTCAAAGCACCGTAAGGTGCGGCTACTGGGGGGGGGGGGGGGTTCCTGAGTACGTGGGCGAGTGGAGTTGGGATCTAACTGGCGAATGGAAGGACGGACGGAAAGAGAGTTGCACCGTGGTTCCGAGAGGGAAGGTAGGGTGCAGGACACGGATGTGGAGAAGCAGAAGATGAGGTGAGGAAATTCTTTTCTGGAGAGAACGGATGGGGAGAATGAGAGTGAACCGGAGTGCAGGAGCGCGGTGCACAGGGGCAGCCGAGGGTTTGGGGAGAGCAGAGCACACTGGTTATCCGGTAATATTTAGTGCTTCTGCAGTGGTTTGGATGAGCATAGCCCTCCCATAGGCTCACATATTTGGATGCTTGGTCCCTGTTGACGGACTGTTTAGGAAGGACAAGGAAGTGCACCCATGTTGGAGGAGGTGTGTCACAGGGGGTGGGGCTTTCAAGAGCTCACTCTACGCCCAGTCGGTCTTTCCCTTTTCTGCTTGCCTCCTGCCAGTGAATCCTTCTGCTAGAGCTCCAGAGACTTAGCTGCCGGCCTGTCACCGGCCCTCTGAAACCTCTGAAGCCAGCCTCCAGTTAGAGAGTCTTTTACAAGCTGGCTTGGCTGTGGCATTTAACCACAGAGCAAGATGGCTCCTTCGTGTGTGGTGCTGGTGAACTGAAAATAAACCTTCATTCCACTTTACACGTATGTTTGTGTTTTCCAGGCCATGTTCCCTCGGGTGGCACAAACCAGGGTAGGTAGGTAGAGTGTTGTTTATATTTAGAGTGGTAGATGAATCAAATGGCATGCCCCGGAGAGCAGACTGCACAAACCGTGGATCTTACTGTCTGGGCAGGGAGTTAGGCATTTGGGCACAGTGCAGCACTTTCCTAAAGCTTGAGGTTCCAGGGAGAAGGGGATAAGGACTGTAGAGAGGCATATGGAGGTAACAGTGCAGGGTAGACCTAGGTGTCTAGGGGTTCTGAAATGACTCGTCGCGACTGGGATAAAGGCAAATGATACAATTATCAGTGAGTTCAAGGCGGATACTGTGCTAGGAGTGTTAGGGTAGAGTTGGACTTTGGGGCCCGTCTCTTTATCTCGAAGCAGGTTTGTTCTCAGGATAGGGAGGTGTTATAATGGTTCACTAGCGGGATTCATGGGCTCATTTTCTGGGTGACATGTATTTTGACTAGAGCCCTTTGGGGATAATCACAAAGGCTTCCTAAGAACTATGAAAAACTCAACAGCAGGCAGTGTGTTTTGAAGGTTCTAGAGACTGATTCTGGCAAGGGAACAGCTTAGTTGGGGGGAGCCAAGGTGAAGAACCTTGCATGGACCGTGGGGCCCTGAGGTAAGGCATTCCTGCCTCCACTGGGAGGTTACAGGCAAATGGAGGCACAATAGAACCCGCAGGAGGTCTGCTGGGGTCTGCTTAGGCCAGGCCAATACTTTTGGAGGCTCTTTCAGTCCTAGCCTCGCAGTGCCATCAGTGTTGGTTTACCTTGGGAAACAGCTGCGGTTACCAAACAAATTAGAGTACCACTTCCCTCCCGAGTGTGTTTGTGTGTGAAACAGGATGGCCGAAAGCTAGAGCTACGAAGCAGCTGTTTCCCAATGGCCTCACATATGCACAGCCTCTCAGGCCTAGCTCCCCTCTCTCATCCCGCAATGGAGGTAAGAAAAGAGGGGGCTTGGAAAAATCCGTTGGTACCTTGCTTCCCAGGGCATTCAGGAGCAGCCTGAAGTTTTCTGCCCTGAGGTTAGCTTTGCCCACCCTGGTACTGATGTCCTCAGTGCTGAAAAAGACATCGTCCCTTGGGGCTACTAAAAAAGCTGCTTCTGCTTTCCCAAGCTTGCTGGCTAGCTGCTCACCACCCCGGGATGGCCTGTGGCCTCGTGCTGGGCCCAAGTTACATTTGGACTCCTGTAAGTGAGAACTCTGTGGGCCTCCCACTCTTTTAAAATTACCAAATAAACAGATCCTTAAGGCCCCAGGCAGCCTTTGTGTACATAGCTGAGAATACTTTTTTTGTGTTTAAAAGAGAAAAAGGCAGACAGAAGAAACTATTTCTTGGCTCAAACTTGTTCTGTTCTTTCTACAATGTTCACTCAGGCGAGAATCAGAAGACTACAGTGCTGAAGAGCCAGACTAGCTTAAAGTCGTGGATGGCAGTTCAAAATGGTACTTTTGAAAATGTGCGTGGGAAGAGCCCTGAGCCTCCCCCCCCCCTTGTCTTCATGGTGACTGTCCTTACCTTCTGGGGCAGATGAAAACCTGTTGTATTTGTTCATGATTAACATAGTCATGAGTTCCACTGAAGTTGTTAACAGGCTGAAAATTGGATCTGATATAAAGTACCATGAAATTGAATTAAAAACAATATGGAAGTGGTGGTGTGTAGTCCTTACGCCCCAGTAGCCTGCCACCTGTTGGTTGTCTTAGCATTTGATCTTAAGGTGTTGACAACGTTGAAATGTAATCATGGCTTGCAGTCTTAAGCACAACAGCGATGAAAACAACAGGTGTATTCTATAATGTGGAGGCAGCTGGCTGTGCCCTTCAAATCGCGGGGGAGGGGGCACGTTTCATGGTGCAATGGTCTAAGTTCAATGTGATTTACACAGATACAGGCTGTAGTTAGAATATAGAGAGCACAAAATTGGTTTTGGTTTTAGCCATCTTGGTGTGTGTGTGTGTGTGTGTGTGTGTGTGTGTGTGTGTGTGTGTGTTCACGCAGGGGCCACAGGTCAATGTTGGGTATCTTTCTCAGTTCCTCTAACCTTCATTTAAGGCAGATCGTCCACTGCTCTAGAGCTAACAAGCTGGGTAGACTGACTGGCTGGCAAGTCCAGGGCTATTCCTGCTTCTGCTTCCTTAGCGCTGGCACGACAGGATCTTTCCTCACGTGGGTTGTGAGGATGTGAAGTGTGGTCATCATGTTTGCACAGCATCTCCCCCAGCCTGGTTTGAGTCATCTCAACTTTTCTGTGTGTTTCATTTTTAAATAAATAGATTTATAGCTAGACAAGTTTACCTGAGACTCTCAGGAAGCTGGATGAAAATAATTCAGTAAACTGTATCATACTTACTTGCTCAGTTATGAAATACATGTTGGCAAGCACAACATTTTTCTTTCAAGTCATGGGATAAGGAAAATGGAAATCTACCATGCTTGTTAAAATGTCCTTGCTTGTACACGAACAGCAGTGCTTTCTTTGTTGTCTTTGTTATGGTTTGAACGTGAAGTGTCCCCACAGGCTCATGCAAGGATTCAGTGTCTGGATGTCAGTTGGGATTTGAAGAAGGCATTGGCTCCTTCTATTGAGCTAATCAATAGATCAGTTTCTTGATTCGTAATCTGATGGCCTTATTAGAAGCTGGTGAGCAGTAGGAGATGAGGGAGTAGTGGCATATGCCACAGAGAGATAGATGCATGCTCTTGCCTGTCCCTTCTGTGCTTCCTGGTCTTCACATTGGAAGACGAAGGTTGGGACAAAGAGTTAAGGAGTTAGTTAGTTAGTTGCATCTTATGAAGCAGCTACACACTATCAACAGTATAGACACATTAGCAAGCCTTAGCATAGTTTAATGCTATTTTGCCTCAACTCAGGCCCAAAGCAATGGATTCCCACACTTGTTCTGAAATCTTTTCCTCAGTTGTATATATGGTCCCCGAGGTTGACATACGATTATTTAGTGGTGAAACTCTAAGAGAACTATTGGATGTTTTAATATTTCCTACCTTTAGCTCTCTTTTTTCCATCTTGGGTGTTCTCAGTTTGTTGAGCTGTGGACCGCAGAACAATCGCCTCTCTGAGCTGGCAAGAGGAGTCTGCTGTAGTACCTCTTGGTTAGGCACCAAAGCAGGTGGGGGACTCTTTCATAATTTCAATAACAGGATGCCCCCTTTTCTCTCCAACACTTGAATGACTGAGAATCTTGCATCATGCATTCTTTTAGGAATGAAAAGTTTGGGTTTTGATTGGCTGGCGTGAATTCCGTTCTCTCTTTGTCAGAAGTCACAATTGGTACCTTCTGGAACATTAGGTCATGGTTGGAGCAAGTGAATGAATGCTCTCAAGATCTCAAGAGCATCAGCACTGGAATCATTAATGGTTTTCCTCAGAAAGATGACCAAACCTTTTATCAGAACAATATGTGATAACTGCTGATTTGGTTATTTTAAAGCTGTTTTGATTCTGTTACTTCTTTGGTACTCCTGCTGACTAAGACATTCTTGTGAATCCCAGACACATCTGATGCATAGAGAAAGGAGTGGATACGAGGATTAGCTTTAAAAGGAAACCCTAACTCCTCTTGACCATGCTGAGTTGTGATCAGTCTTGAAGACTGTAGTATCTTTCCTACTCTGTCTACCTGATCATTGGGGGTCAATTCAAGTTGTAAATATCCAAATTGTGAAGTAGTAGGGTAATACCACATCTGTATTTAGGTTTTAGACAAAGTGAAAAAATACCAAGTGTTTGAAAAAACAAAACCGATGGGAGGAGACCCCTCGCACTAACAGCCTCACTTTGCTTGGCAAACAGGTATAAAATAATTAGGGAATATTGTGTCTGGTGGTGTCCAGATCTGTCTAGTAAGAATACTGATTGAAAATTCAAGGGGCTGGAAAGATGGCTCAATGTATAACAGTATTTGCTGCAGTAACTTGAGGGCATGAGGTTATAGCTCAGCACCCATGTAAAAAGCCAAGTGTGGTTATGTGTTTGCATGTAACCCCAGTGCTGTGTAGAGCAGAGGCAGGGGGGTGTTTGGGCCTTGCTGGCCAAGTTCAGTGAGAAACCCTGACTCAAAGGAGTAAGGTAGATATTGATAGAGCAGAATATTGGGATATCCTCTGGCCTCTGGGAGTTCATAAACAGATGCATACTTGCACACATGTGTGAGGATACACACATACACACGCAAACATAAAAACACTATTGCATGAGGATGAGGATGAGGTAAGGCAAAAGCTGTATGGTGTGCATCTTGTCACATCAGCTCAGTTGCCCCGGGGCACAGGAGAACCAGCGGAATGACTTGCTTTATAGTCTTTGGACTTTGTTGCCTGTAACCATGTTCATCACTGAACCTTGGATACAGCAAAAAGGGAGATGACATAGCATATGCAACTTGAAATCGAGAAGCTGGCTTGTATTTTTGAATGGAGAATTTAATACTTAAAAAATGATTTCCATGATGGAAAGGAAATGGTTTTAATGAGGGGTCTTCTTTTAGAATAAGGAGGTCCTGTCCAGATCTTCCTCTTGCCTTCCTTTGCCAGGACTCCTCCAGGTCAAATGTAAGTGGGATTCTAGTGAAGTAAGGGGAACACAGAGTCCCAGAGAGGGATTCTCTCTTGATGAGTAGTACTCTATTTTAAACAGTGAAATGCGTTTTTATAAGAGTTCTCATCCAAGAAGTGCTAGCTGCTTTTCAATTCAAATTCAGCCCCCGTGCATCTTCAAAACAGAAAGTCACAAATTAAATTAAAAATCTTTTGGCAAAGCTGCCAAACAGTTGGCATAATGTATTACATAACCCCCAAAGTAAGCATTCTATTTGTATAAATTTGGGGGATAGTAAAACAAAATTCAAAGCCTAAAATTTCAGTATTGGCATTATTTAAGGACTGATGCATTAAAAAGCTTCCTCATCCCTCAAACTTCTATTAATCCTGTTTCTTTGGCATTTTGCTGACATCCTAAAGAAAGCTGCTGAGGTGGCAACATTTCCATGCTTTATTTTGTGAGCTTATTGTTTCAGCTGTGCAGTTTCCTCTGTAATTGTAGTTGGTTGTTTTTACTCTTTGGTCTTTGACTCTTTGGGTCCTGCCACCTGGCTTTCAAATAAATACACAGAGAATTATTCTTACTTATGAATGCCTAGCCTTAGCTTGGCTTATTTCTAGCCAGATCTTCTTAACTGAAATTATCCCATCTACCTTTTGCCTCTGGGCTTTCCACCTTTCTCTATTTCTGTATATCTTTTCTTTCCTTCTTATTCTGCATCTGGCTGTGTGGCTGGGTTACTGGCCCCCAGCATCCTTATCTCCTTGTCTCACTCCCCTCTCTTCTCTTTTTCTTCTTCTATTTATTTTCTCTGCCTCATAGCCCCGCCTATCCCTCTCTGCCTTGCTATTGGCCATTCAGTTCTTTATTAGTCTAATCAGATGTGTTAGGCAGGCAAAGTAACACAGCTTCACAGAGTTAAACAAATTCAACATAAAAGAATGCAACACATTTTGTCTCATTAAACCAATATTTCACAGTATAAATGAATGTAACACATCTTAAAATAACATTCCACAACATGTAATATTACATGTTTTTTATTCTTCTATAATAGCTATAGGAAAATAATAGTAAAACATTTTGGTGCAGTAATAACTATTGATATGATTTCTGGAGGCATAGCAAAAGGATTGAGGGTTCTGTGTCTTTTCTAGGCTCCTAGATGTTCATTATTTTTGCTTTTTTTGTATTGCATTGAAAGTAATTTCTATTCATTAACTTATTGCTCAATACACTACTATCCTCTGCCAAATAACACCTTAAATCACAGTGGTCTAATAGTGCAAACCTTTCCCATTCAGCTCTTTACTATATCAAACTATACATTTTCAGGACTGTGTATGGTGGTACATGCTGCTGGTACAAGCATTGGGTGAGTGGAGACAGGATCAGGAGTTCAAGACCAGTCTTGGCTACATGAAACCATCTCAAAAATACTCTTATTTCCTTTTTACTTTTATTTTCTCAAAGTTTCCCTTACCTCCCCTTCCCCTAGTCTCTTCCCCTATCTCCCTTCTCCCTCAGATCAACTCCTCTTCCATTTTTCTTTAAAAAAACAAACAAACAAAAAGAGCAGCCCCTCTCAGGGATAACCACCAAGTTTGGCCTAATAAGATACCATAAAACTTGGCACAAACCCTGAATGAGACAACCAGGTAGGAGGCAAGAGTCAGGACACCCCCATAATCATTAGGAGCACCTCAAGAACACTAAGCTACACAACCATAAGATATATGTAGAGGATATAGCTTAGACTCATCCAGGCTCCGTGATTGTGGTTTCAGTCTCTGTGAGTTCCTATGAGCCCTGCTTAGTTGATTCCATGGGCTGTGATCTGATGGTGTCCTCTCCTCAAACCCTCTGGCTCCTATAATCCTTCCTCCCCATCTTCTCTAGGGTTCCCCAAGTTCTGCCTAATGTTTGGCTGTGGGTCTCAGCATCTGCTTCCATCAGCTGCTGGGTGAAGCCTCTCTGATGACTGTTGGGTTAGGCACCAATGGATGAGTATAACAGACTCTCGTTAGGAATCATTCACTGACATTTTGTCATGTTTGGTTCTATCCTGGGTCTCTGGGCTGACCTGGCTCCAGCTCCTGGCCATCCAGGCAGTGTCAAATGTGGTCTCCCTCTCATGGCTTGGGCCACAAATTGTACCAGTCATGGATTGGACACTCTTGCAAGTTCTGTGCCACCATTGTCCTAGCACATCTTATAAGATTGCAGTGTGAAGGCTTTGTGGCTGGCTGATGATGTCCTAGTTCCACTGCTAGGAGCCTTGCCTGGGTAGAGAAGATGGCCACATTGGGCTCCGAATCCCCCATTGCTAGGAGGCTTCATTAGGTCCACTCCTGTAGATTTCAGGGAGTTCCCACTGCACTGGGTCTCTGTATCGCCACTCAGATGCCCCCCAGTTGCAGTCATTTCTCCCAGTACTCTTTCCTGGCATCCCTCCCACCCCACCTGATCCCTCCTGTTCCCATCCCACCTGCCCCAAGTCTGCCACAAAATCTATTTCCCTTTCTTAAAAAAAAATCTAGATAAATGCATTTTCACCTTACTTGGCATTAACTTATATGAATTATTTTAATTTGGGTTATTTTTCTACAGGAAAAGAAATGAACACATGTAATTTTTTATATAGAATAAACTTTATTTTTTAATTAAAGACACAGATCAAAAATAAAAGTTTTATGTACATATGACATAGTGCAAACAAAAGACCTTAAACACCATGGGTAGACACATTGTTGGAAACGAAAGGATGATGGGGTGGGGGGATGGGCTTAGGAAGGTCGGCCTGGAACTGCAGGAGGGGGTCGCCTAGTAAAAACAAAACAAAATAATAAAAAAGGAAAAACATGTAGAGGGAGAAGACAATGTTTAAATTATAAAATAAATCCAAATAATGGCATGCAAAAATATTCCACAAAAGTCTAATTCAAACAAAAGAATAAACAAACAAACAAAAACCCAAATAAAGCAAGAGACCAGGCAGTCATGCAGGAGACATGAGAGCACACAGCACAGCAGAGCTAGTAGCTATCCGGACTCTCCCAAGGCACTAGCAGCATGCTAAGGCATTTGTGCCCATTCAAAAATGTTACTCTGTTAGACTGTGGCATTCTAAATCCTTGCCATCAAACTTAGGTGTATTAGGATCAGTATTAAATATATCTTTTAGACTGCATACTTGATTTCTAACCCTAATTTTATGACTCCCCCGAGTTATTTCTGAAGATGTAAATGGTGGACAGGAAGTGCTATAGGGTTCTGTTGACTGAAATCAGTTCATTCCCTCAGGCCTTCGGCTAGCACCTGACTAGTGAAATATTTTTCAAAGTGAGGAAATTTATAGGTCTCAAGATCAAATGAGCAACATCATCTCAGCACAGCTCGGGAGCTAATTTACAGTTAGGAATTTGTAACTGAGAATCTGAGGTTGTGCAGTATGGCAGCCTAGGGTGAGTCTAGGAAACATAGTAGGCCTAGGTTGGTTCTTGGTGGCCCCAGGATTTGAGTGAATTCCCTCTGTCTTAGAGCAAGGAACAGTGAAAATCCTGATTTATTGGGAAGCAAGTCCAGGGTATACACACTCCGGTTTTCTGGATACTTCTCTAGATTCCTAGACTGCCTCACTTCCCATGAGTTGGGGAGTCGGAGTCCAGAGTTGTGCTGCTGCCTGACATAAACCGCTAGAATTTGAGATGTTTCCAGCTCCAGGGGATACAGAAACCTCCATGTTGCAAGGGACAGCTTTGTAGCAGAGAAAGGACAGGACAAAGAAGGACGGCCCAGTGGCTTCCAGCAGAAGTCTGCACTTCATTTCCCTCTTTCTAAACAAGTCACTGTGAACTGACTCTTGTGGCCCTGTGAAATCATCTCAAACCCGTCCCTCTGTGGGACTTCACCTTGAGCTACCTGGCCAGATATCCCGCAACGTACTTCCTTCTTGCTAAGATGATAGTTGGGTCTATGAAAAGCAAAGCCCCAAATGCTTCCTTTTGCTCTTTTTTGAAATCTTTTTGAGATGTTAATGGAACCAAACTGAGGGGACTTTTTTCTTGAGGAGTGGTTACCTTTCCCAAAGTCCTGAACCAATTTTTCTCCAGTCCAATTTAATCTGGCTACGTTAAGGAGGCCTCCCATCTCTTTAAATGATGAAAAACTTGTTCTTAGTCCCTGAACTGCCAACTGTGGGGGGCCTGCAAGCCTTGGGCTTTGAAAGATCTCGGTAATGGTGTCCCTGGTGTTTTCATGACGAAAGTGTAATTGCATTTCTGTCAGGCTGAATGAGATTTATCACCTGCCCAGCAAACGAACTATTTTTGAGTTCTGAAGGGGCTGTAGAACACTCTAATTACCTCAGCATGGTGGGGAGGTGAGCCATTAAACCTAACAGCAAGTCCACAGTGTTGAAGAGACATTCTGCGAGCAGATGCCAAGAATACCTTCCCATGGGAGCCAGTTTGGTGTTCCAACCCAGAAACAGGATCAGAAATATTATGCCCTAAAACAGATTTCCCTGGCAGCAAGAAAATTTGCTTTAGACATCATGGTGACAATCCCTCAGCACCTCCTTTCTTTTCATCCTCACTTACCCCGTATCGAACGTTCCTGTTGCTGTCAGGAAAGCACCACTGATAATAACAGCGTCACTGGATCTGTTAGTTCGGCCATGGATCATGACAGGTTTTTTTTTTTTTTTGCTATTCCCTTTTCAGAATTCTCTATTTATAGAGTGTTTGAAGGCAAGTGCTGAACATGTGTGGTTTACATGGAAAGACTACAAAAGTCCTAGAGTACTGAATTAACAAATTTCAGAGCTCAATAAATATATTCACAGACCCATATAATGTAGTTGAGATTATACATGCAGGTTATATTTTCTTAAATGTCCAGATAACTTCACAGATATGTTTTTCCAAACACAAAGAAAAGGAGAGGAAAACGTCATTAAAAATTATTGGTAAGAACGGATGAAACCCTCTCAGCTCTGTCCCACTGCTACAATTTAGGCTGGTGGTGCCCTCGCCCTGGGATGAACTCTTGGAGGGTTTCCTTTCTCTGCTCTCTCTAGTCTGTGGAATCTCACCAAACAAACTCTGCTTGCTTGCTTTGCCCATCTTTTAGGTAGCTTAGCATCCCACCACAGATGGGTGAGCCGGAATCATGGGAAAGTGAGGAAAGAAAGGCAACAGGAATGGGGTGTCCTCACATCTTCTCTGGGGAAGTTTAACTTTAAATAGCTGGCTTCTTCATTCACCATAACCTCATAAGTATAATGAAATTAGTCAACGCAGTCCCCCCCCCCCCCGGAAAGGGGAGGAGAGAACGTAAGGTAGGAAATGAGTTTCCACCCAAGGTTTGGTAAGAATCAGTGCCCGTGCCCACCTCTTCTGTTTTCATGCACCTGGTCTTTCGGGATCTGCCTCCAGGAAGCTCAGGCACCGTTGGCACAAAGCTGCCAGTGCTTCCGAATATCCGTCCTGAGCTGGGACTTCACCTTGCTCTGGCACTTGAACTCATCACACAACTTTTTGTTGGTGTCAGTAACTGTAAAGTAATCACCACGTCCAATGGCTTTGCCTTGTGCCTAGTGTCCCCAAAGTGCTGTTTCCTGAAGCAGGTGACTTAGAACACTCGTTCTGTGGGACGGCACATGAATGAAGCTTTTCTGATCAAGGAAGTCGGAGAAGCTTGTGGACACTATCACTCCAAGAGTCAGTGTAATCTTATTTATTTTCTTTCAGTAAAAGCCATTTACATTGTAGCTGCCATCATCCAAAGTTTACCGTTAAAATCACTCTTAGTGTCTGCGTACGAGCTTTATTACAAGCTCAGGAGAGGCGCTTTGGGAGGCTTTGAATTAAGTCAGTAATTTTAGTCCATATCTCTTGCATATATTCTAATTCCTATGTCACTCCAGCACCAATAAACAACCCATTGTGTGACAGTATCAAGAGTTGGGAGAAGAATGTGGGTGGAGTCAGGTTGAGTCTCATGAGACCAGATGCTAGATGCGTTTCTCAAAGTGCAATTAAAAGGCTGCGGCAGAAAGATGGGAATCTTGAGAACAAATCAAGCAGAGATTTACAATGATGACAGAATTGCTTTGAAAATACAAATGGAAAGGTGCCAAAGAGTGACAACACTGTTCTTTGGGTTTTTAGAAATTATTCCAAATATTATTAGCATACATTAAAATAGTGTGCTTAAAACCAAACACAAGTGACTAGCCTGGTTCCTACCCACAATCTCCCCCCGTAGGCTCCGCCCATTGAAGGCATGGCTTCTCCGTTTGTGGGAAATGGATCGAGAAGGAAATTGCATCTGAGAAGAGCAATCTGTCCAGCTCTCTTTCCTATGATTATATAATCCTGCTTGTGCCTGGCAAATTAAACCAATATTTCTCCTTCTTAACCCCTTATTGTCTTCACTTTGGTGGCACAGCCTAGAACCATACATGGTTAGGGAGCTACCATCAGAGCTAGTAACCAAGAGTGTTTATTATCTGGAAACACAACTAGGAAAAGGATTGTCTGTACCTACTGAGCACTTATCTTTTCTTCTTACTGGCCACATTGCAGGTTCACTTTCTCTTGTGTGCCCCGTGAGCAGGTAACACACACTAGCCAGGTTCTCAGTGTTTGTCTTCTGTTGACCTAATATGAAAATAAGCTATCCTTCCTCCTACTTCCTGGTTTTCCCCACAAAGACTTCTTTTCCAGCAGCAAACGGTCACATGGCTTCTTGGCAAAGGTTATACTGGGGTGCTGTCTGAGGCTAGAATCCTACAACCTATTATTTCAAATCAGTAGGAAGTGTCCCCCCCCCCTTTGATTTACCTGATCTGCTCTAGAAATCTCCTTCTCTTAAGGACAGGAATGCAAACCCCTATCACTCTCCACTTTAGTAATGTTGGACAATCTGAGCAAAGGGGCAATAGGAATTGACTTGCAGGTGTTTCTGAAATGCATAGGCTCAAATGTATACAAGAATGAGGAATTGGGGATTCCTTCAAAGGTAATAATTTATTTCAGGTTTGAAATACAGTTTCACATTTTCACAATAGGTACATGACCTTCAAGGATGATACAGGCTTTAGGAATTTGCTTCAAAATCTCATTCACAGAATCCATATTAATCCAGCATTAAGAAATTCCAAAAGTGCCAAAAAAAAAAAAAGAGAGAGAGAGAAACAGTGAAAAGTATTTTGGCTCATGTTAATTAAAGAATAGACAGAGAAGACAATATTTGACTACTACATACTCACATACTCATGATTCCTAAAAAAGCAAAAAAAAATTAGACTCAGAACAGGGAGAGAAGAGGAATACATACAAGTCTATGAAACAAAAGCAGTGTATATGGACTCAAACACCCAAGGTCAGAGTGCTAGGGTTTCTGAGAAATGATTTCCACAGATTGGCAGCAGTCAATAAAAGACAGTGGGGTAATTTTTGTATAATTTGAAAATATTATGAGTAAAGTTTGGGGAATTTAAAGGTAAAGGCAACAAGAAGTCATGCCTTGAGCGGAGTCACATGTGAAGCCCTTGACCAGAGGAATGCGAAGTCACTCCAGGACACCAGCACGAACAGACCTTAAACAGGAGATTCTCTGAGGTTCCCGTCTCTTGCTCTCACACGCACAAATATTTTTACATGTATTTATATATACACAACTAACAATGCATATACTATATATACTTCAAAAACATCGTTAGAGTTTCACATACAGAGCACCACACATTTAAACGTATCTGCTAGACAGACAGCCTATTTTTTGAAAGACAAATTGAGTTCTTTAGGAAAGCCTAAATGATCTGATGAATTATCCATTGTTTCTCTAAAATTGGCTTCATTCACAGGAACTCTGAGTTCACAGCTAGTAGTCCTAGACGAAATGACATAAAACTCATGACTCGAGTCTTATACACAACATCTCTCACTGAACTATGATAGTTTGGAGATCTGCTTAAGCTTTATTCTCCATCTTATGGGGATCCCCATTGATTTGAGGTTATTCTACAGTTTTCCAAATGCAAAAGGTTCACCTGAAAGAGTAGCTAGCATGCCTCCAAGGAATTAAGCAACCTGTTCCCTGCATGTGTGACAGTTTTGCTCGGAAAGATACATTCCTTTCATTATGCTGCTGACTCTCTGTATTCTTTTAACTTTTACTGCAGAGAACAAATGAGCATACAGATCAACTTAGCTTCTTAAGAGTCAGCTCAACAATCCTCAAATATCGGAGTTTAGAGAAAAGCTTCCAAACCTCATCCTTGTTAGCAGAGTATCGCTAAAGGGTAATTCCTTTAGGCAGCAGTGCTGTGGGTTTCAATACTAATGACTATAGACATTACTCTACCGTATCATGGTTATCATAAGCTTTGTATCCCTCAGGATATATACAGTATGAGTTATAAAATCTTGTGTATCTCATGTATGTTATGAGAAATGAACTACTGTAATCACAAGTTATGGCAGATCTTCCCAACACAGATCATACATTAGCACAGTTAAAAATATATTCATATTCTTACATACTGAGCACAGATTTACACTGATATTTATGCTCATACATATACATATATAGAATGCACATGTTATGACATTCATGCTTAATGGCACTTCTGCAAGTGCTTTTGAACCTACTTACTCAAAAAGGACACAGATACATGTTTCCTATGTATGTAATGGATTGCTGGAGACATGCAGAGAAAATGAGTACAGAGAAAACATCGACACTCATCATATACTGCTATCAGGTCCCATTTTGTATTTTAGAGTTATGACTACAGTCTAGAAATCACAGATTAATCTATGTAGCTACTTAATTCTAAATTCAGAGTGCTTATATCACATGAATTGTTTATTATGCTTTTGGATAGAATGAGTATGTATCTGCATGAACAGCGGAATTGCAGATGAACAGACCCTACTACTCTTCTATATGCTATAAACACATCTAAAAGCAATTTGTTAGATAATTTTTGAGAATGTATCTGTTCTAAATCAATACTATTTCATAGTCCATCCACAATTGAGTAAATGGCTATTCCAGTTAGCCAACATGCATGTAGAATTTAGCATGTGACAGTAAAACTGCATTTACTTATCAAACGAGTACAGTTAATTTTTTTCAAATCCTAAAAACACTGGGCTTATTACGATGATGATGCTAGACAAGATAGAGCAACATCTATTGTGCTGACATCAGAAGCATCAGTCAGGAGATGAGAAATGGGATGGGAACTGGAAGGCCCTTCAGTCTTACATTCCCATCTTAAGGCCTGATGCGCACCGCCACTCCGCAAACTCTGCACACACTAGAACGTCAGGCTCCACTCACGCTGCTGTCTCCTCTTAGCAGGATGAAAACCCTCCAAACAGAAAATATTCTGGAATGCATTGCTGAAATTCTGGGGATGGGGTGGACTGGGGAGTGCTGGGTACCACCAGATATAACACAGTAGCAAAGAGACCAAAACTGTCCAGACAAATAAAGACATTTGGGACAGGGCATCTGTGGATCAAGAAGCAAAAGCCAAAGTTGACAAATGCCATTGTTATGACCGTCTAAGATCAGTGGGAAGAAACTTGGAGAGACAAATCCCCAGTTTGCCTTGCCATCGGTTTGTGCTGATCTGAGACTACACCAGTGGTTTTCTGCAATACTTTCCTCTGACAGAAGGAAAATTTTGAAAGAAAGCAAGATGCAAAACCACAGTAAGTACACAGCCAAACCCTGAAGCATGTGATTTGTTAGTTGCTTATTTTAGAGAACTCAAAGAAAGAAGCAGAGCAAATCCTAAGAGGAGGGAGCTTTGTCTGATTATGAACGTTTGCTTAATGTTTTTCCATTTAGCTGGGTCACCTTTTTCAAAGACAATATGCATCTTGTATATGAGTTCCATTCACGGAGATTTATTTTCCAATGGGAAAAATGAGCGAAGTGAGGAGTGATGATATTATGTCCCTTTTGTATGCCAAATATAGGTGGAATATAGCCCATTAGAATAAGTTCAATGCAGTGCCATTTAACTTGGAATTATTTTCTTTTTAAAATAATGGTTAAAAGTTTTTATGTCATACTTTAGGGCTACCTGCTTTGGCTAGAAACTACACAGGAAATTAAAATGAAGTTCACATACAAATCATGTTTGCTGCTTTCAAAGGGAGACACCACAGTTAGTAAAACCTGATTTACTTCTGTAACTACGGAATAATGTCATGGGACGCACAATTCAGTGGATGCTCATTCGGCTGTCTGGGAGCAGTTAGCTGACAGCATTCCAGTTGGCTTCTAGCTGTTTCCTACATGTGAATCATCTGGCTATATGTAGGTAGTTCAAAACTTAGCCTCAAGGCTAAACTATTAGCCTCTGGGCTAGACTGCTCTTGTAAGTTTTAGAAATCCTGCCCATTTAAAATTTGTTCTGCAGATCAATATTGCAAAGGCATTTTGGGGAGCAAGTTGGAGCAGGGCATCTGTAAACATGTGAGCTGTGCTCTTAAACCATGGTATCCCTGAGTTTCCATACCAGGGATGATACTTTCAATGCAACTGTGTTGCAACGCTGCAGGAGTTAAGAGAGGCTGGAATGGGTAAAGACATTAAAGTTGTTTTAAAGGGATCCTTGCATACTCATTTATATGTAAACCATAGGAATCATGTATTAACTTACATTTAACTTTGCTCCAGTCAAAACAATAATCATAAAAACTAAATGGAGTTAATTACCCATGTCAAAAAAATCAACTGTAAAATTAAATATTTTTAATGTCAGCCTTCCTTCATTAGAGTCTATTAAGAAGTAAATACATAAGATAATAAATTATGTTTCCCCAGACACTTTTAGAAAGATGATATTTTTGCTTCTTCCTTGAACTCTGAAAGTAGCCAAATAAATTGACTTATTTTTGGTTCTTACCAAAAAAACCAGGCATTGCTTCGCTGCTGCTTGAGCTTCTAGCACGAAGCACAGTCCACTGGTTCTGGGAGGAGCTCCCTAGAGCAAACCCTGCAGGCATTCCCTCTGCTGACTGCCTCAAGCTCCTGAAAAGCTTCCACCTTCAGTAGCCCTAATTTTAAAACCTCGCCTCCTAGCAGTCTTACGAAATAAGGAGAAGAATTCTAAATAGGTGATTGTGGAGTAGGTAGTGGCATTAATATCAGACAATAGAGTCTCTGCCATCCTAAACAGCTCATTCTGCATTTGTTAAGAATTGTTGTAACTGCTCTGTAGACAGCTGAGAAAACTCTTCAGACGTATGTTGAGTAGACAAACGGTATCCAAGTACAGGGCTGCTATACAAAACTACCTTGGCCAGTTAAGGTTAACAGTTAACATGTTAAGTCTTTCTACAGGTTAGCAGTTCTTCATGGCAAACCCCAAAGGTCTGGCATACCATGAGCAATGAAGATGGGTGATGGATACATTAGTAAAACTGGCTACTTGCCTATGGATGTCCACACATGCGCGTACTCATGGTTGACCGCAAAGCTTACAGAATATGTTGCTTTTGCAGAAATCGTTAGTGATTAATTGCCATGCCAGACACTCCATTTAGTCTAACAGTGAGGATTCTAGTGGACGGATTATAGTGGGGCGAGTTGGCGATGGGGGTGGCCTCCGGCTAGAAAAAGAGAAAGAGACAGGTAAAGAAACAGGTATAATAGCAGAACCGTTCTTTCAGGACACTGACAAAGAGCCATCGTGTGCATGCGCATGCAATTCAGGTCAAAAGGAGTAGTCCCCCTCTGCAGAGATCCTAAGATTGTCACCTTTGAGTCCTCCAGCTATCCTAACTTTCAATGGATATTGTTTATTTTTCATTATGCAAATATTTATTAAAACCAAAGAGATTTCTCCCAATACTAATACAAATATGGAATAATTTGAAAGCCACCGTGGAACATACTGCACAGATCTCAGACAGTTGAGAACAATAGTTACAGAGCAGTGGTTCTCAAACTGGGTCACAACCCCTTTGGCAAATCTCTATCTCCAAAAATATTTACATCATGATTTATAACAGTAGCAAAATTACAGTTGTGAAGTCACAACAAAAATAATTTTATGCCGGGCGGTGGTGGCGCACGCCTTTAATCCCAGCACTCGGGAGGCAGAGGCAGGCGGATCTCTGTGAGTTCGAGGCCAGCCTGGTCTACCAAGGGAGTTCCAGGACAGGCTCCAAAGCTACAGAGAAACCCTGACTCGAAAAACAAAACAAAACAAAAAAAAAATAATTTTATGTTTGGCGAGGGGTCACTACAACATGAGGAACTATATCAAAGGGTTCTGGTATTGAAGGCTAAGAACCACTGTTCCAGAGGGTGAACTGTGCTGAGGTGTGCTCGCTCCAGGAACTAATGAGGCGTGGTAAGTGTCAACAATGGTTTTGAGTCTTGGTCTCTGCCAGGAAGTTAGTTACCACTTCTCACTGCTCTTAGCAGTGGCTTCCCCTAATTTTTCTCTATTTTGCATCTAATTGCGGACCATAGAAAATGGGAAATCAAGGCTTTTTTTTTTCCTTTTCTGCAGTGGTTATAAACAGGCTAGGTGTGAGCACCCATGTAAGCTGCATGAGTGACAGCTCTATTTGGAGTCTTCCAGGGCTCATCAAGATTTGTAGTGGTATTAGCCTGGTTGGCCATGCGTTTCTGAAAGCCATCCATGTGATTAAATGTTATTGTACTTCAGAAGTTCAACACTATCAAGTCATATTATTTATTCTTTGAACACATGTTGCAAGTATGCTAATGAGCTTTCTCTGTGTGTACTATATACTTATATAATACTATACACTATATACTTTGGAATAGTGTTTTATATTTCTCTAATTCAACACATGACCTAAGTGGAATTTTTTTTGACTAATCTTCCCAGCTGAGATTTTTTTTTCAAAAGACTATTTTTAGAATTGCAGTCATGTTTCTGAACTGGAAGCACTCAATTGATTGATTGGATACCTAATTGATTGAAACCCCACAGTTGGAAAAGTTGAAAAAAATGATGGGGTGCCTCAAAACCACACCCTGTTTCCTGGTGGTTAGAGCTGGTCCTGACATTTGTGAAGATCCTGACCTTGACAACTGTCATCTCTCAGTTGAGTAACACACACACACACACACACACACAAACACACACACACACACACACACACCCCACACATCACAAGCTATAAGATAAAAGTCAAAGCTCAGGGGAAAGCAGAGCAGAAGGGATATTGTTGATTTAATAGTGAGACTATTGACCACTTAGCATGAAGTCATAGACAGTCCCCTTTTCCTCCTATCCCTAAGAATTGGCTAGGAAACACCAGTACATTCTAATTTAATGTCCTGTGCTAGTTTTACTCTTCAGCAGTAACTAGATTTTAAAAGGATGCATAGAGATACCTATTGGCAGAGGAACAAGCATAATTGATGGTAGCTGTGCAGTGAACAAGACCTTTTGCAGAAAGGCTTCTATGACCACCTGAATTGTTTGGCAATTCTCCACTGGGAAAAAGCAATTTTCTTCATACGATTATGCAAAAACAATTTCCCTTTTGTTAGTATATTCTCCCATGTTTGAGATGGCCATCATCCGTATTCTTTGAGCTTATATCCCAAGTCTTGAACCTGTACCAGTTTCTCTTTTGATGGAGAGGTCACAGGTCCTACGAGTGTCATGCCGTGTTTAGTGTGGTGTTATATGTACTTTTGTTCACACTGACTGTTTGTTCATCTTTCTAGACTCTTCTCAGGGAAGGAGGCCCTCTCTGACCTACTTTTCCCTTCCACTTGCTCCAGTGACAGTGTGGTCAGTCATCACACTAGATTCTGACTAGGGTCACATTTCCATCTTTACTGGTTATTCACCTCAGTATACCCGAAGTGCCTGGCCCACAGCTTACCATCCACTTAGTGAGTATTGGAGAGCTGGATAAATAGAAAAATTACCCTGGAAGTTAATAACACCTGATGTTATATCATCCATTGGTCTCATCACATAGAAACAGTGTTTATTAATAGTGGCAGTAGCCTACATATTTTCCAATTTGTTTTTTAGGTTGTATGGTTTTAAATTGTGTGTGTGTGTGTGTGTGTGTGTGTGTGTGTGTGTATGTACACTTATGAATGTAGGTACCTGCAGAGGCCAGAAGAAGGTGTTGAATTTCTTAGAGCTGAAGTTTCATCAGTTGTGAGTTACATTAGGAACAAAACTTGGGTCCTGTGGAAGAGCGGTATGTGTTCTCAACCACTGTGCTATCTCCCCCTCCCATATTGTGTGTGTGTAGGATTGAAAATTGGAGATTCTTCCTATGAGCTATTTTATTATTCAGTAATTTAGTGTTTGGAATAGTACTAAACAGTAGCATTGGCCAGGCAGTGGTGGTGCACGGCTTTAATCCCAGCATTCGGGAGGCAGACGGTGGCCGATCTCTGTGAGTTCGAGGCCAGCCTGGTCTACAGAGCAAGTTCCAAGACAGGCTCCAAAGCTACACAGAGAAACCCTGTCTTGGAAAACAAAACAAACAAAAAAGTATAAACAGAAATAAATAAACAAACAAACAAACAAAAGCCCAAAACAATAGCATCCTATCTCTAAGGAGTTTGACAAATAACAACCAATGGAGATGTATTTTTAGTAACTAAGCAGTTATGAAATATGGGAGCTGAGAGCCAGAATTGAGACTTGAAGGATGAAGACTCTGCTGGGCTGTAATAATACGCTGGTTCAGGAGATGTCAGGCTATGAATTCAGTGAGACTCAGAATACAGAAGAGCAGATTGGATTGTTGTATGCAAACATGATAGGTTAGACAAAGGCTTGTAACCCAGAGAGAAAGGAATGCAGCTGAGATCTCCTGACCCTTTTGTTCTTGTCTTATATGTCACTTGCCAGCACTTTACTGCCTGAACTCTCAATACATTTAAAGTTCCTGGAGAATAGAGATTGGACATGCTGTTTCACTGTGTATATTGAGCATTGAGTACACTGAGATTCAGGAGTAATGAATACATATTTGCTGATATAGACAGATGCGTAACTGAAAAGTGCCTAAACAAGATAGTCATCGAGGTTGGAGTCCAAGCTAGGTCAAGGTGAGCAGGTCCCATGAGGCCATGTGTATAACACGTTGGTGTTAGAGGCTTGTATTTGAGACAATATATTCACACAGAAAAAAAAATCCTAGGGCAAAAGTTAAAAAATACATCAAGTATAGCTATAATTGCTCAATTATGTGGGTTTTATTTCTTATGGACTGTGTGTAGGCTTTGTTTTTTTTTTTTCCATTTGTAACTCAGTCAGAGAATATAGCAAAGTTTATTCATACATTTGTGCATCGTTCATCAGTTACTATGTGGAGCAGACTGTGCCATTCAGAGGTTTGGAATCTACTCTTGAGAGGCAGGGCAAGTGAACTGAGACAAACATGCGTGAGCTCTTCACGGTAGCACTGCATTTTAAATATGGAACAGCGGGTTGGGATTCTGGAGCTCGGCACCCGAGCGTACACTCTGATAGGCTTGAAACTGTGACGATGTGGTTACAGCAAGGGCAACGGTGATCTGGAAGACCACACAGAGAGTTTGCCAGTGGTAAAGGATTGTAGACCTGTGACGACCAAAGGGGACTCAAATTATGCGCATCAGAGGGAAGAGGGAAAGGAGAGTAGACAGAAAACTGAGGATTTTGACGGCAGAGCAGATTCTCATTAATCTCGTCAGACTTGCACTGGGCTTGGGGTGAGGGTAGCGGTGAACAGTGGTGGGCAGTGGCAGAGAGAAGACTAGGAATATACAACTTTTTGCTGGCTGTCAGGTCTGCTATTCATTTTGTCTACCATACTCCAGAATTTAGCATGATCTTTGGCTTGGTTCATAGTAAGTTTGCTTTTTTTCCCCCCCAAATGAATAAATTAGGAAAACCTGTTTACTTGTGAGCTCATTAAGGATGTCCCTGGGGCCAGTAACTGAAAAAAAAAAAAAGGCATAGTAGTGTGGTGAATTAACGACAGAAGAAAAAAAATGGAAGGATAAGATACCACTACAGGCCTTCCGAATGATTTAGACATCTTTGGAATATACCCAGTTTCATATGAAAGAAATCCATATATGTGCAATATGTGCAATTAAAAATCCTGAAGAGCCTTGACCCACTTACTCTTTTGAAAGAAATGAATATTATTCTATTTCTAAAACAATAAGAAAAGCACACTGTATTGTAAAACACTGCTAGGAAGAAACTTCAGACAAATTCTAAGACGTGTGCCAACTTCAGCACCAAGAAGGTATATAAGGTTTACTGTTTAAATCTGTTTCACTGGTCTGATTCCCAACCATTCCCATTTCCGAAGTCGTTTACCTCACAAGACAGTTTGTTTGGGGCAAACTTATTTGTTTTGTACCAAATATTCCTCAGTTGCTTTGTTAAGTGATGGGCTTCATTAAGTAATCTATTACATTGAAATGGAGCATCTTGTATCATTTAACACTTATTGAAACACTGTGTTGTGTGTGGGCGGTTTATGGTTATGATAGAAGAGTCATGTTTCTGCTTTCAAATCAAAGGGAAAGATGTAAGACTTGAAGCTGTGGCTGCAGGGATGGCCCGTTTACAGGATTTTGGACAATGACAGTTTTTGTAAGAAAGTCCGATGCTCATGCAGGGTGGGTGGCATTTTGGGCAGAAGCCTTCACTGATAAGGTTGAGAAGCCACCATTTGTTTCCTTCTCTTACTTTATTGTCTTTTAAGAATAGAAGTCTAATTCCAGCTGGCTTTCTTTCTCTTATCTGGCCTTGAGTGTTCATGATGTGAGGCCAATCTTAATGGGTTCAAGGAGACTCCACCAGGCTAGACTACATTGTTCACCAGCTTTGGGGTGGTGTGTGTGCGTGCGTGCAAGTGTGTGTGTGTGTGTGTGTGTGTGTGTGTGTGTGTTTAGGCAGGCCGGAGGTTGATGTTGGAGTCTTCCTCAATCACTTTTTACCTTAAATTTTTAGAGAAGGAGTTCCTGGCTTTAGCTAGAAGGGCTGGCCAGTTAAGCGCCAGGGATCCTTCCTGTCTCCCCTTTCCCAACACTGGAATCATATTTCCAACACACATACCATTTTCAAAATTTTTTCCCCTTAAGTGTGGGTGCTGGGTATCCAAAAGCAGGTTTGTTGCCTTTTGTGGCCTAAGGAATGTCACCAAGCTCATTGTTGTCCGAGAATAGTTTGTAGTAATGGATGAAAGTAGAGAAAAGTCTAGAAAGACTGGTGTCTATTTGAAGGGTCTAAAGATAATATGACTCACTACATCTAAGAGATGACATATAGTCTACTGTCAGAATAACAGAATATCCTATCACTCGGGAGGCAGAGGCAGGCGGATCACTGTGAGTTCGAGGCCTGCCTGCTCTACAAGAGCTAGTTTCAGGACAGTTAGTACTGTTACACAGGGAAACCCTGTCTCGGAAAGCAAGATAAAACAAACCAAAAAAACCCCCAAAACCAAAAAAGAAAAGAAAAAGAATAACAGAATAAACTCTTGCTTTTATATGTACACAAATTTATCACTAGGAAAGTAAGAATCAATTTCTGGTACTTGAAATGAGAGCATAAGGAGAAAATTGGATACAATATTTGGTGACAATAAGTTAGTCTCTGAGGCAAATAGAAATAAAATGTGCTTTGTTAAAGTTTATTTAGACTACTCTATAGATCTGATTTATGTTTCCCTAGCAGGTCTGATGCAGTATGCCTACAGCAACAAAAAGCAACCCAGCTTTTCAATGATGACTCATTCCCATTAAGTCTGTCTCAGTTGAAGACGAGGAAAAGGATTTTACAACAACATTGACTCAGATTATTTCAGGAGATTTACTGAAAGAAAGTGTATTTTTATCGGTTTATAAAATATACTGCATGGTCCTACTTGCACTGGGTTGCCTTGCCCAACCTTAACACAAAGGGAGGTGCTTAGTCTTAGCACAACTTAATATGCCATGTTTTGTTGTTGCTCATGGAAGACCTGCCCTTCCCTAAACAGAAACAGAGGAGGAGTGGACTGGGTGGTAGGCAAACTGGTTGGGATGTAAAATAAACAAATGAATATATATATTTTAAAAGTACACTGCATGGGGGCCAGCCTCCAAAGTAAATTTTGAGTAAGCATTGCAGGTCAACTCATTTTGCATTCTTTCTTTCCCTGTGTAAAGACAAGGCGCTATGTTGACAGATATGCAAAGAAATATCATCACTGTTTGGAAGGCTTTTTTGTTAGGACTGAGACAGATTAGTGGTGACAACAGCAGGTAAGTGCTAGCAGAGTGGAAGGGGCACTTGGAGTTCTGGCTTAGAGAGAGAGAGAGAGAGAGAGAGAGAGAGAGAGAGAGAGAGAGAGAGAGAGAGAGAGAGAGAGAGAGACTTCTAGAGCATAGGAAAAGTTGAGGGTCTGAGGGTCTGGTGTTCCAGGAATGGGAATAGGCATCTGTAAAGGAAAGGTCTGGAAGAGTGCTACTGTTTAGAAAAGCAAGCATCTCCCACCCTTTATCACAAGCATCATGTGACTTGTTTTACCTCACATCCCAACAAAGTGATGAAACAACTTGGAGAGCTTAGAGGGTGTTTCAGTGTATGAAACTATGTTTAAAAGACTAGTTGTGATATTGTTTTTTTCTATGTTGGCCTCTGTCCTGTATCATTACCAACAGGTAAGCTGAGAAGAGGAAGGGGCTAAAGAAGATGGAGAGAAGTAAATACAAGAACAGACACTGAGAAAACAGAGGTAGGACCTGGGTTTCCAGAGATTTACAGCAGAGGGCTATTGAGTTAAGTCAAATCACATTCCTTTCAGTGAATCTCCCCCTCCTTTCCTACCCTGTCTCCTTCTTCCTTACAGTTCTCCTTTTCTCTCTCCCTCCCCCTCTTCCCTGGAAAGAGGTCTCCTGGGACTCTGTTCCATAGACCCCATTTCCATCAATGGTAGAGTAGTAGACCCTTTCCTGTCTCTTTCTCCTCTGCCCTAACCTTCCCTGGTCCTCACCTCCCTCTCACCTTAGGCTCCAGGAGAGGGAGAATCTGCTTTTGTAGTCTGGAGGAAGGAAGTGAGGCTCAGAAGTAGGTAACCCGGAAGCAGCTAAGGGAAGCAGAAGCTTCCACTTTTGGGATATGCCGTCCCCTGGCATTTGAAGTCATGGAAAAGAGAAAAGCGGGAGCAGGGAGGGAAAAGACAGAAATCTGCTCCTCTGGTTGAAACAGTAAAACTCACATCTGCTTTAGAAAGGTGCGAGAGACCTTGAGTGTCTTCCAGGCAGATGGGTGGGCTTGGGGCCGTTGTTCAGAGAAGGTAACTGTAACTGGAAAGGTGAGCAGGCCAATTTTTTCTTGAAAAATTGTTTTACTGGAACAAAAAATCAATCTGAATCAAGACCAGGCTGCAGCAACATTTTACTCCTGCCTGGTGACACCTGGTGAGTCAAGAGGTCAGTTTTAAATGCACCACATGATACTTTTCTTTCCCTTTGACTGGCAAAAATGGAGACAAAGAATTGCCATGCACTCATGGCCTACTCAATAGTGTTCTTAAAAAATCCAGCAGGGGGAGCTCTAATATGCCTTAGAGCTCAAAATTTAAAAACAACAACAACAAAAAAAAAAATTAAAGCAAACAGAACAACAGAGAGGCATTGTGCCTTGTGAGCTGCCATGTCAGTTAACAAGTACGTGAGGAAGAGGGATTAAATGCTCCCTGAGAGGCCAAGTGACAGCACTTGGGGTGTGTGTGTGTGTGTGTGTGTGTGTGTGTGTGCAGAGTGTCCCACAGTCTTTTCTCTTTCCACAAGCCTATTGCTGTGAAGCAGTTAAACAGGGTTCTCACAGAAGAGGGAGCAAAGCTGACTTCTGGGAAAGCCGAGAAGTTATTCTTTCCTTCTGAAAGGATCTTATTGTTTCTAGAGCAGCCTTGAACACTGGCTCAGAAACCACATTTGAAAACAGAATTTTCATTGTTGGTTGAAGGAGCTACTGAAATACTAAATGGTCGAGTCCCTTGCTCAGTGGCTTGTTAGTTTTTTTTTTTCCTTCAAGTCAGAAAAATGCTGTGTTTGTAAAAATTGGTGCTAAAAGGGCAAGAAATCATAGGTCCCCTGGGCCATGTAAATTAGAGCTTTTGCGCGCGCGTGCGCGCACACACACACACACACACACACACACACACACACACCCTACTGGCAACACAAAGAATTTTCTCAGGAAAACATTGAGGGTTGTATGGACTTAGCTGTAGTCAGACTAATTGTTACCTCCATTCTGGATGGTGGCTGGGGGTGGAATGGCTGAGCGGCCATTCAACATGATCGGAATGACTTAACCTAAAGGAAAATGTTCAGTGATCCCTTCTACTTTCTTGCCAATACGAAGTCAAAGCTTTTGTCTTAAGCCTTGATGGTGTGCCCACACCTAAAATTTTTATACAAGCTCCTGCAGAAACTTTAACTAGACCAATTCAGACCAAGAGTCACTAAATAAAGCCAGTCTAGACAGAAAATCTATGGAAACCATATGTCCTTCAGGCGTCTGTCTTACAGAGACGGCCATCGCCCTGGATAAATCCTTCACAAAATATGCTCCTAGGAAACCAGAGCTGTACAGCCACATGGAGAAGAGCTTAAGATGTCGGCTGGACTTAGCGAAAATAGAGCCAAAATGTTTATAAATGTGAGGGTCTTGTTTCCGTGCACATCTGTGTGTAAACAGTTTGAGAGGATGGGCCAAGGTAGATATCATTTATATTTTCATTATTCTAGAAGGATCAAAAACGTTTACAATTTTCTTCTTCCAGGCTTCCACAGAATGTTAGACAGAGGGATCTCAAAGCCGCTCTGTTCTCACCCACAGAGAGCTGTTTTGAGTAAAACTGTACGTGGATGAGGCTAAAGAACCAGAACATTCTCTTCTGATTATTACCTCATCCTGCTGGCCTGCCAAGCCCAGCTAGAAGGCAGGTGTCCACCATAAGTAACTAGCGGAAGACTGCTCTACATAATGGTGTGTGGGGCCAGAGTGACAAAGGAAATCAGATCAGGGACAAATAAAGGGGGGGAAGCTGCAAGGGATTTGCAGTAAGAAGGGATGTTCCTAAACCTTGTTTTTCCAATTCAACATTGCCCTCTGGATGAGAGACAACAGTGTGACCTTCCCTACTCTCACAGGATTGATTACACTGGAAGATGTGCTTTCATTTTAACCAAAGATAGAGATTCTGCAGGGTGAAAAGTAAAATATGCAAATTCCTATGACAAAAAATAGCATTTCAAACGAGAACTGCAAACACTACAGAGACCACAAAACGCTTGTAAATTGCAAAGGTTCGTTGGACTCTCCCTAGCCTTTCACTGAAATTCCCCATTCTGCAGGGAAGGGCATTGGGGAACAATCTAGTAGGATTGGTAAGGGGCACTGACATGAGTGTCCCCATGTAATGTCCCCTCATCCAGAAGACTATGAATTATCAGTATGTACCAAACAGACTCACGGAGGAAAGGCCTTGAGTAAAAACAGAGCAAAAGCTGTGAGACCATGATTGGAAGAAAGTCAAAAAGCAGCATCAGCTCAATGTGCGAGTTCACAGAAAACCATGTTTTTAAAAGCTAAAGATTCTGACTCTCTTTCAAGTATTAAATATTAAGATGTTGATAGAGTCATTTAGAGTACTGAAAGTATTAAGGCAATGTAAACAATTACATTGGGGGGCAGAACACTAACCATTGCACATTATAGGCAAACAATTATATCAACATCTACTCATTACAGATTCCTGAACTGAACCATAGAGCATCTCACTAGGTTGACTGAAGTCTCCTGATGAGTTTCAGGGATTTTTCTGAGTGCTGCTATTTATTGGTAGTTCTAAAACTTCAAGTTGGCTCTCATGCCAGTGGTTTACATACAGAATATGGATTCAGAATATGGATTTTATTTTGCTTTCAGTCCTAGGTAAGTAAAGGGAAATTCTTCCCATGCTTTGTCTAGTTAACACATTCACTAATGTTTCCTTAATTCTTTACCCCAGAAGTCAATAATTAAGATACTGTAAAACTTGCTTCACATGAAGCTTTATTATTTTAGTTATGAAAATAATTTGGCACTATAGGGAGTGTTTTTTTTTAAAAAAAACTGGCTATTTGGCTCAATTTCTGCAGATTTTCCTCGTGAATGCAACCATAGCAGGAGAGAGTGGGAACGTCTTATGCAGGCCCTGGGGCATGGTACTTAAAGGAAGGTTTACTGGAAGGAAAAATTTCATTCAGTCTTAAAATTAGCTCTGAGAATAATCACACTATGAAGTTAAAAAAATATAAATGGTTCAGAATGCATCTTATATAAGTATCCATTGTCAAGCAAACAGCCCAAAAGATTACAAAATGCCCCAAATGTCTTTGTCACTGAGAACTGTATGGTACACTGCTATAATCATGTGGTTCTGATGCCTGAAGATGGAGATGGAGGCAAGATTAGGAATTCAAGGTTGGAGGGGGCTGGCTACATAGTAATTTCAAGGAAAGCATGGAAAACATTACAAAACAAAATAGCCAATAAAAAAAGGTTTTCTCTTCTCCATCATAGGAGGTCTCATGCTAGATGTAATATACAATAATCATAAGTACTTGCAAATGAATGCTAGAATTAGTATGCAGATGAAGGATACATCCAAACAGTGTTGCTTCTAAATATCTAAAACCAAATGTGAGTGTTTACATGGTGGAAGCAAATGGTATATTTGGTTGTAGAATAAGACTACTTCCCAGATTATACTGAAAGCCTCCTGGGGCCTCCGCATACTGCCCACCTCCTTTGTTGAATGGAAAGAGTGTGATGGAGATGAGAGAGGATCTTACTCTACAGATCTTGATGACCTGAACTCACCATGGAGCCCAAGTTGGCTTCAAACTCATGATCCTCCTACGTTATGGGGCTATAGGTATATGCGGTCATGTCCACCTTTATTTTAACTTCTTTTTGTTTTCAAATTTTCCACTAAAGCCTTGGATATGTTTGTGGTAGAGTCTCTATGATGATTTAGTCTTTATTTTCTTCTCTGTTTTTTCTACCAGCTTTCCCATCAAGGACACAGGAAAAGGAGGGTGCTGATTGGTGCTTAATCTCATTTTTACCTGTACATTCATGGGGTTCCCACAAGAGCAGGGAGGAGAGTAACTATACTTTGTCTCGTTTTCTGGTGTTTAGATCATCTCCATTATGAACAATTTCCTCTCTCTGAGTAATTGAAATCAGGGGGTTCTGCCCTGCCCCAATGATGCGGAGACATGGAGAATTTGGCCAATTGCCATTTCCATTATTCCCCTTCCTCCAGGCCTGTGGATGGAATGAGTTCATATGATTCGTGTGAACTGATTATTTTGACTGAAAAACAAGAGTGGATATTTCTCCGTGCTTATGGGAACGGTTAAAAATAAGACATTGGAGCATTTGGTATTTGTGCCTATCATGTGGCTCTGCTGCCTGAAGAGCAGCCAGATGTGAAGAATGAACCATGCCATGGAGGGGGGTTCTGAAAACCTAGTGGCATGCGACAATATCCTATGTTGGAATTCCATTTTGGGTTAGAGTTGCCATGTGATCTACACATACAAATACTCAAGGGATGTGGCGTCTACAAACATGTACTGTCTCTCAGACCCAGAGCCTTCCCAGAAACCTTAGCTCTGGCACTGAAAACTCCAGCCTGACCAAAAGTATAATACCCATTTGGCAGCAACATCAGTGAGCCAGATGGAGTCCATTTGGCAACTAAAGGGTGTAAATATGTGTTTAGATTCAGAGGGTCCCCCTGACAATGCTTACAATATGTTGGCATGAGTAAGCTAAGGAATTTCAATATCAGGCACTTTGGAAATTCTGTTTAAGCAGAAGTAGGAGTATGACAAGCAGGCGAAGCCATCCAACCCGCAGCTAAGTCCTCCCCTCCTTTCTTCTACTGCTGGAGTTAGGTGTCCCGAGCACATCCGTAGAGCAAGATGCTGCATTTACGGTTTTATTTTGAATTTCCTGGCTATCTAGCAAGGTTTGTCTAAATCTCACTTTTAATCTCTCATAGTAGCTGCTGAGTTGGAGGAATGGAAAAAAAAAAGCCTGTTCTCATAATTTGCTGCCTGGCTGAAAGTTAGACATAAAAGAGCCATGGAGTCATACATCATGAGTCTCTGAAGCCTTTGAAAAATATCTAAGCAGGAGTGTCTGAGTGTGGAGGTTTCTTGAAAACCATCCTTTTCTTCCAGAGAGGGGAATGAGAGACCGTGGTGATGAGACTCGAGTCCTAGCTGGCTTAAGCGTGTCCATGAGTCTGGCGTGTCTGCTTACACTGGGTGGGGTATTTTTCCCCTTTTCTCTGAGCTGACATCAACTTGTATATAGGAACATTCAGCAGATTCCAGCTGCTGACTAGCCACAGGAAAAATAATCCCAACTGTGCGCTCTCTCTGCCCAGTGCCTCCTTGGCCAGACTCCTGTCTTGGCTGTCTTCCTCTATCAATCGGGTGAAGCCCAGGGCACAACTGGGCACCCTAAAATGCAGAAGGGCTTGCATTGCAGTGACCGAGCTTAGCAATTTAGAGTTATTTGTTATTGACGTGGGACGTGGAAGCAGTTGTGTTTGCTTAACTGAATGCCTGGCCCCACTCCTGGGCCAAGCAGCTTAGGGTAGGATGAGGTGTCTCCTGTCTGCATTTATGTTATTTGTGTTTTGCATTAGGTAAGTCTCATTTTCCACTTTTACTCTCCTGCAGCATAGGATATGTAAAATAGATAAGGGACACAATGAAAACAGAAAGGCAAACTGATGTCTGCCTAGACTCTTGCACAAAGTTCACAAATTCTGACCTTTGGGACACTTGTGTGGTGTATGTGGGTCTCACCTAAACAGACTGCCAGTCATTTGGTCTATGGCAGGATGGAAATGTCTGTATAAAATACATTCTACTTTGCTAGATCCAAGGAGGAACCCGCCAAGATAATCTAACCTTAAGCAGTATTAGAAACAGGCTCTGAAGAGTGAAAACCTTTGACATTAACCATTGCTTCATTTCAGTACATTGTCATAAGAATTGAAACAGGACACTGTAATACAAATCATCACGTAAACAGAACGGGCTTTTGGTGGTGTACATAACAGAGGCCCTTAAATTAAAGTGGACATTTGCTTTAGTGAACAGTGGTTGAAATTTTCGTTTCATTAAAGTACCATGAGCTCATCATTGCAACTCATGTTGAAACTTCAGCAAATTATTAATTACATTTGGAGGTTCCAGTACCAGATTTTTCTTATAATATGGTTGCCTCACAAAATACCTGGAAAATAAGGATTTGTTACAATGACTCAAAGTTGTTCTGTTCTTAGCAATTATAGTTTTGAATAATATGGCTTTTTAAAAACTTTTAGATCCAGTTGCTAAAAATAAAAAATAGTTCCCTGACAAATCATAAAATCTGATTATAATTTTTATTTTTTATTAAAGGAAGAAGGCTAGGGGGAGAACAGAATGCTCACAGCTGACATCACAAATCACAAGGTGATTTCATCCTTTGTCCAAACGACACTTGGCTGCTAAAAATATCAGTTTTAGAGGGCTATTCAGGAGAAGAGCGGGGAAGTCAGGATGTTTCCGTGTGTGACCAGAGGGGAGTGACACCCAGGCTAGTCACACGGGTTCTTTAATCTCCATGTACACTGAGCCCCATGACTTCAAGGCTCGGCAGCTTCCTCCTTCACGGCACCAAACCTTGATGTGGGGGGATGCAAAGATAGAAGAATGACGGGTTTGTGGTTTGTCCTGAAGTTCAGGGGACTGGCTAATGAAACCCCCAAGTAAAAGGGATGTTGTATTAACTGAAATGTCTAACAGCCAATGGAATGGAAGAGTTGGGATTAAAGTTAGACAAGGCGGGCCACAGAGATCAAACATTGAAAACTAAATTATGATGAAAGCCAATTGGCCTTAACTTCTACAATATGAGGGTATCTGTGATGTCTTTGGAAAGAGATTTATACATCTTTCCGCATAGCTGGTTTAGTCATGAGGATGTTGAGGTGTGGGGCTTCCCTGTGTGCTATCTTAAGTCAGGAAATCATAGAAGACACCAGTGAGAACCTCTGGTCAAGTCTTGATGCTGCCCTGAGGGCTGCCCACACACTATGGGGGCTTTACTTTGTCTTTACTTTGGGAATTCCCAAAGGACCATTTCTTGATTTCTGTCACCTAGGTGAGCTGAAGTAAAAACCAAATAGAAACCAGGCTGGGCCATTTTGAAAAAGAAGCCATCAGGGATGGTGAATGAGGGTGGGTCAAAGAAAGGGCTTCTCTAGTTCAACTTTTTTTTTTAAGTGGAAGATTGAGTGATGAGGTAAATGAAGTCTCTTCATCCTTGGCTACAGGCCCCTCCCTTCCCCTTCTCTCTTTTGACCACTGCAAAACAGCTTTGTCTGTAGCTTGGTCCAAGGGAAGGGGAGATGACAAGGGAAACCGGGCCAGGGTTCGCCGTTGCCAGGAAACACACACTCCGATTCAGCTCATTAGTTCTCTTAATGTCAAAGGCTGTGAGCTCCAATTAACTAATTTTAAGAAGCGGTAACTGAAAATAGCTATGCTAACCCTGACGTTGGTGTCTGATGATGACTGGGATCTGCAATGAAGAAGAAGGTGGTGCTCTTTGCTTCTAAACAGAGCTCTGCCTGGCGTGTATTTCCAAACAGAGAACTTGAATGGAGATAGTCAAGCCATGAAAAAAAGTCCCAAAGATCACAGATTTGGGTATACTCAGCTTAACAATGACAGAAGCATGCGTGCTAGTGAGTCTCCCTGGGATGCTCCCCAGTTGGGGTGGAACTGATTAAAACAGGCGGCAGTTCGCAGCATTTCCTGCTCTCCCACCAAAAGGCTCCAAACACAGAGACCAGAACAGCCTGCTGGAGAAGCTGAGCATAGCTGAGCCAAAATGACTCCAGCACCTTGCCCCTGCCTCTCCCTTTGTACTAAAATGGAAATATCCAGTTAAAAAGACAGTGCATTCAAGGTTCCTGAGCCACGCCAAGGGCTTTGATGACCTTGAAATAGGGTGAAAATAAGTCATTCAAAATATCAGAAGGACAATTGCCCAGGCACATAGTAGGGTGGCTGAGCTTTTGCCTCTAAAAATTCAGTTATTGTCTTTGTAACATGAAAAGCCCACAGAAAGATAGAAGGTGACCTTTTGTGCCGTGTTGTCTTGTTGTAAGTTTCTGGTTGAAAAAGAAGAAGGTCCCTTAAGAAAGCAAAGAACTTTGTAGGTAGGGAGGGTGGGGAGATTGGATTTTCTACTCGAAAAGCTGAACATTATTTTCCTGGAGATGATGGATAGGGGGCTTTCTTTCTTTCTTTCTTTCTTTCTTTCTTTCTTTCTTTCTTTCTTTCTTTCTTTCTTCTTTCTTTCTTTCTTTATTTTTTTTTTAGAGAAAATGGAAGCAAATTATGGAAGGAAGAGAATAATATATAGACAGTAGAGCAAGGAGTTTCAATAAGAGCTTTCTTCATTTTCTCCCTCCCCCCTTTCTTTCTTTCTTTCTTTCTTTCTTTCTTTCTTTCTTTCTTTCTTTCTTTCTTTCTTTGTTTTTTGAAATCTTAAACCTCATTTCTGGCTTGCATTTGGTAGGATTCCTGCTCTGGCTTTTATTAAAAACAGGCGTGTGTTCAGAATCTTCCATCTAAAGCAAGGCTTTAATAGGCATCGGGACCCTGCCTGGCCTCCAGCTCTGCTCAGGTGACTCCCACCACAGGGATTCCCTCCCAGCCTGCTTTGCTGGCCCTCAATCTTGAGGGCTCAGCACAAAACAACCATCATTCCCTCTTTCAATTCAAACTCTTCGTTTCTGTTTTAAATTTGGGGCGGTACACAAAGTCAGATCAAGTTAAGTCTGGCTTTAACTTGAGAGCATTCTAAAAATTCTGAATAGCTCAACTGTTGTCCTACAAATTCCCCTATGAGCAAGTGAGGTCTTCTTAAACCTGGTGGCTCCCCCTCCTTGGCAATTCAGCGTGACTTACTGACTCCCACCCTTCTGCCTGCACATGCAAGCTCAGAAATACCAAAGCTAACTCCACCCGGCTTAGCAGATCAGTTTAGCATCCGAAAGCTGATTTTTCTGAAGAGCACTGGCAATCTGGCTTATTGGAAACCAGGAAGGAAAGCGGTCAAGCGAGCAGGCAAGACATGCACACTCATTCCTGAGTGCTGCACTGCCACAGGTCCTTCTGGCACCTTCTCATAGCAAAACAGACAAAACAGCAGAGTTCAAGGCTCCCTCTGGACTCTGCCTTCACACTCTCACACCCCTCCCCTCCCCTCCCCCCTTACCTCACAGCCTCCATACCATCCTGGCTCAGCAGCAGATGGCAGACACTTTCCCAGTCAATTTGAGGTTTTCTAAAACAATAAACTAGATCTTGCTTGTAGCAACATTCAATGTTGAAATGCATGTTTTTGATGTGGAAAGGAAATTCTTCTGCACACTGCAGAGCAGTGGTTGACAAGGAGAGTAGGGGTTTACTTCCCTGAGGGACAGCAGCCTGTCTGTATTTTCAGTGGTCACAACTGACAGCCAGTGACTGGAGGCCAGGGATGCTTTTAATCATCCTCCAATGCACAGGAGAGCCACCATAGCAGAAATGTCAGGCTCTGAGCGCCCCGGGTACCAGCCTCTACTGTGGTGGTTGAGCTTGGGCTCTCAAGTCAGGCTGCTAGGGATTGAAGCCTGGTGGAATGACACTGGGCAAGCCGTTTCACCCCATTGTCTATGTGTAAAATATAAATAATAGTCTATTTTATTGGATGCTTGAGCCTTAGATACAAAGGTATGTGGGAAACTTTTAGGACAACACTTATATTGAGAGCAAAATAGATATTACTTAAAATTTAGCTCAGTTTCAGACAAATCAGAAGTCTACTAGTGTTGTCTCATCTTGAGATCTGAGCAGTAATACCACCGTTTTCTTTAGTTCCTCGATGAGGAACTTATATCTTGGGGGTGAATGCATCACCCAGATCTTATGGCTTCAAAGCTAAGTTATTTTTGCACACCCTTTTGTCTAGCAGTTTGGGGTTTTCTTTCCTCTGTCCATTACCACTAAAGCCTTGAGGATCAAAACACAAGTGCCACAGCAATAAAGATGCTTCGTGGGTGGGTGGGCTGGGCTGTGTGTTACAGCTCTCTTCAGGTTTTGCTGAATGGGGCATGTGAATATTCTAATTCTCTGAACTACAATGTTTAACTTCATGCATGGGACACTTCTGTCTTTACATTTTCTGATTTTGTGGGGGTAAAACTCCATATTACCTACATCCTTGGAAAATGTCAGAAATGACTGTATATTGACCGCATGGATGAAGGTAAGAATCTAGCTTTAACTCAGGACGTTTCAGGC
This sequence comes from Microtus ochrogaster, assembly GCF_000317375.1. Taxonomy (NCBI): domain Eukaryota; kingdom Metazoa; phylum Chordata; class Mammalia; order Rodentia; family Cricetidae; genus Microtus; species Microtus ochrogaster. The sequence continues at coordinate 11,277,412 of NW_004949095.1, forward strand.
TCCATTACTGATTAGTTTATATTGTTTGACAACTAGACCAGAAAATCTGCTTAGAGTTGTCAAAATTATTCAATTACACAGCCGTCTATCTGATACATAATCCTTAGGTCTACATTACAATCTCTGTAGATCAATTGGCTAGACTATTCTTAGTTTACATTAAAGTTAGTGATATTGGGGTCATAGTGCAAAGAGCAGACGGATAAAGTTCCTCGAGTCAATGCTTTTCTAGAATGCTTTGGGTAATGGAGAAGCCAAGATCTTAGTCCATGCACCCCCTCATGACTTACACACAGCTGTTTCTTTCAAAGTCCTGGGTCGGGCTCTACTACCCAGCTGGTAAAACACCATTCACCAGGTCCCATTTGCTTTGGTCTCAAAAATGAGAGATTCAAGGCTGTGCCAGGTGGTATATGAGAGGCTCCAATGATCACACACAGGGCTTCCAATAGGCTTAGGCACCAGAATTTGCCTTGTGCTCACTGCCCCAACTGCCAGTGTGAAAATCACGAATATGTACAGTAAGATGTTTGCAAAGTTTTTTGGTTTTGTTTTGTTTTTCAAATAAATATGTCTGTTACACTGAGAAGAGAACCAGGGAGGACCTTGGGGAGCGCCTGCAGCACAGTTTGCTTACCTCGGAACGCTGGGGGGCGCCCTCGTAGGTCTGGATGGAACTTGAGGAGGGGTTCCGAAGGAGTCGCTGCTGCTGGGAAAAGGAGGTAATGGGCCAGGGCGGAATGGGACTGGAGGAGCTCCAGAGTGGGGACCTGGAGAGGGAATGGCAGGGGCTGGTCCGCGGCCAGATGTGGGCCTTGTGAGGGGAGCACTTAGAGTTGGTCGCCTCTGGGTGGTGGGACTTGGAGGAGGTGACCTGAGAAAAGAGACAAAGTTTTCAATTGTGCAGTCTTTCTTTTTTAATTAACCTTTTAAAAAGCAGTTTTGTAATTTCCTGGTTGCCTTTTAAAATTAATTTATTTTTGGCTATATAACTTTGATATGTTATAAGATGACCATGTACATGAAAAAATAAATGCTGAGATTTTGGTTTACTTCCCCACTTTCTGGAAACAATCAATAGCAGTTGCTAGTGTTTCTTTTAAACATATAGGTATGTGAATATTTCCTCATATATATCTATGTGATATATATCATAATCCACACTCTTATCTTTTCATCTGGGGAAACTCGGCACTATTTTACTCTTTTAATAACCATGTGGTGGTTTGAAAGAAAATGGCCAAAGGGAGTGACACTACACTATTAGGAGGTGTGGCCTTGTTGGAGGAAGTGTGGCACGGTGGGGGTGGGCTTTGAGGTCTCTTTTGCTAGAGCTTCCCTCAGTGTGGCAGACCAACCATTTCCTGTTGCCTTATGATCAAGATGTAGCCAGCACCATGTCTTCTGCACACTGCCATGTTCCCCACCATGATGATAATGGACTGAATCTCTGAACTGTAAACTGCCACCTCAGAGAAATGGTTTCCTTTATAAGAGTTGCTATGATCATGGTATCTTTTTACAGCAAGAAAAAAAAACTATCAAGTTTCATTGTAAGAATTCATTAAACTTGTTCATGAAAGGAGCTGGCACACTTTGACCCTTGCTGAACTTTTCCCTTTTCCTATAGGGTCTGTATCCTTAGAAACAGAGTGGACACGGCCAGTAGAACTCAGGTGCCATGGAGCTTCCTCCCTACCTGCGGGAATGCTGGAGCCAGGAGTCATCTACTGGAGGTGGGGCTGGGGTTGACACAGTGGCTGTACTGATGTCACCAATAATCACAAGGGCTTCTTTCAGGGCTTGGTACATTCGGAGCATCTCATCCCGGCGCTGAGCCTGCTCAGCAGACTCCTCCATCAGAGTGTTTTGGTCCTCAGAAGAATAGAGCTGTGCTAGGAGCTCAGAGTTGATGAAGTCTTTAACCTGTAAGAAAGACTAAAATGAGAAGGAACAGACACAGACTCTGTGGCTATAGCCCAGGAATGTGGAGAAAAGGGAAATGGCATACAAGTATCTTATTTGCCTCTGCATTGGTACACAGAGAGGTTTCCCCTCTGCCTTTGGACTTTCAAAACAATGATGGCATGAGAGCTGAAGAAAGGACAAACCTTGCTACCACAAGAGTAGGCTCGTTAGATGTGGGAAGGTCTCATGAGGCTGTTAGAAGCCATTAGACTTATGCAACAGGAAGGTCCCTTGAGGTGAGCAGCATTACTTTCAATAGATGTCGCAAAGTAAGCTTTGTAGTTCAACAAGTTTTCTACTCTGTAGCAGCCCTAATCCTTTAGCTAGATTTTTCTTTTTAACCAAAATAATCAAACATTACTGAAGTTTTCAGGATATGGTAAAAAGCAAAATTAGTACATGTAAGTGGATATTAAATACTGATTATAGTTGCATATATATACATATATGCAGTTATATATATATACATATACACATATGTGTGTGTATATATACTTATAATGTAAGCTGATTTTCAGGAAAGTAAAAAGGACACATTGTGTTTTCTAGAAGTTTACAAGCAAAGTCAGTTAACTGTCCAGAGGACTGGACATGAGGCTTCATTGATGCAACAGATACATAAACAAGCACATAAGTCTTAGTTGAGCAATAACTTGTAGCAGGATGGGAATAGAAAGGGCATATAACAGAGAAGGAAAGAGGTCCAGTCCCCATGTGTTATCAGATCTAAGCATCAGCCATCCACTTTATATGACAGGAAGGAGGCTATATCAGCTGACCTATGATAAAATGTCCCGATATCATTGAATATAAATGCATGTCCATACTAAATATGAGAGAATGAATGTGCAAATCAATGAAATACATTTTCCAAATTCCTTTAAAGGTTATATGACTTAATTCACTGCATAATGATTAAATAAAACTTCACAGGTGCAGAAACAAACATAGGAAATATTTCAGTGACTTTTCCAAGGTCATACAGCTGTAAGTTCAGCCTAAAATCTTCTAACCAAATTCCTGACAACATATATCATGAGGTTTAAATGCTTAGAAAAGACAATTTATATTTCTTCGTCTTCTCTTTGTCTTCATTTTGTTTATTTGTTTTTGTTTTTCAAGAGAGGGTTTTTCTGTGTAGCCTTGGCTGTCCTGGGATTTGCTCTGTGGACCACGCTGGTCTCAACCTCAGAGATCTGCCTGCCTCCTCTGTGCTGGGATTAAAGGCATGTGCCACCACTGCCTGGCTCTTTCTTTTATCTTCTTATCATGCTGGTCATCCAGGGCCTTTTGTGTAAGTGCAGACTCCACCATTGATCTATACAACCAGCTTTATGTTGATAGTTTAGAGCAGCTAGCAAGTATGATAATTAACTTAAACTAAGAAAAATAAGCCAATTTAAAGTTTCCAGTTCTTCTGTTATTTGAGAAAGCTACATTTTATCTGGATTACTTATATCTAGATTTTATGCCAAAACATTTTTGTTTAAAATTCAGAATGATGACAGGACACCTATCAGGTGCTCAGTTAAGATTCCTGGTTTGTAGTTAAGATTATTATTCAATCTAAAGCACAGTTTCATGTTTTTTAATGGATTGTTTTTTAAATTGAGAACACTGGAAGAGGGCAAAAGCGCAGGGCTGCAGGCAGGTTAGCTCCTACAGTTGAAGTCAGTGGGTCACATGGGTTAAGAGGACGGAACATCTTCCTGTGTTCTTTTTTGTGTAGCAGTTGGGTATGTAGTTCATACCATTGGAAGGAGGGCAGTCCAGTTTAACTGGTATATAACCCTTAGATGTTAGTATAGTCAATTACTGTGAATATAACTTCCAGTCCTGGTCCAAGACTAAGATCACAGAGAGCTGGGGTTGCATGTAGCTCTGTGGGGTCAATCCTGTCTGACCTTCATGATTTTCTGAGCAGTTTGGGGATTTGCAAAGACAGACTGACCCAGAATATGTGTTGATGAGCTTTCAGGATGGTCTTATTGTGGGGAAGTCAACAGAGTTCCCTGTAAACCAAGAGTGAATCAAACATGGTAGAGATGTAACGCACACTGTTCAGGAAACTGTCTAGGAGGTATAAAAAGGAAATTTGATCAGTAAATCTAGGGCAAAATATAAGATCTCTGGTACTAATGAAAAGTGTTTAAACTTTATCCATTTGGCAGTATGAGACCATGCAAGGCTTTTGACAAGTGAAATAAATTATTAGAAAAATTAAGTTGGTTTTAATTGAAAAAAATGCAAGCTTAGTAGTATTGATAGACCCAATAGGAGGCTATGGTTTAATTCGTGGAATGATGATCGGTGCCACAGAATGGAAAAGATGGGAACCTGTGAAGAACATTACAAAGGAAAAGCCATCTGGTGGTGTCCGCAGGAGAAGAGCAAGGGAGGTAATAACTGGGGAAGGTGGCTCTGGCCTGGATTACTGACACTCAAGTGGCAAAAAGGAAAGTCAGATTTTGAAGAAAGGGAGACAATTTGGCCTTAGGAATATTTCACGGTCTTTGAAGGTTTATTCCTTTCTAAACACACATGCCGGTGTCCATGGAGGCAGAGACATTTGTACAGACCTTCCATGGTGGGGTGTGTGTGTGCACACTTGGATAAACGGTGCAACTTAAAACTCAAAACCAGATGATTTCCCTGGCCTCAATGATCAGTGGGGTTGAGCTCTTTTGAAGATTTACATCTTGCTGGAATACCACTTAGGTCCTATTAAATACAATTTTAAACGATGTTCCAAAAATAGTTCCTAAGCAGATCTGAATCAACAGTTGAATTACGGAACGAAAAAATAAGCTCTGATACTATACACTGCAGCTTACCTGCTGGCCACTATGTCTTCATTTGTCAAGAAATGCTTAAAGACCCAGAATTGGTGAACATTCTTTTGGTTGGGGGGGCGGTGTAAGGAAAGGTTTAGGCTGTCTTCTGGCCTACCCTTACCTTTCAATGCTACAACTAGATTTTGGAACAACAACCCCAGTTGATGAGGGTGGGAACATTGCATGGAAGGGGGGTGTTCCAGATACTTTAGGGGTTTTCTGAGCCATCTGGGTGTCAAATATTTAAATCAAGGATTCTGCAATGCGATTAGAGACTGAGTAGATTGTCCTTATATAATAATAGCATTTGGAAAATACCTCAGCGAACAGAACAGACCAATTATACTTGGACGGGATATTTGGAGCAATATTTATGCTTTTAATTATAACACCTTATAACCTATACATCTTTGTGTGGCTCACAAAAATTCTCACACACAAAATCCCTTTCCAGCTCAAACTCTGCAGGCTAAATAAACAGGCATTACCACACCATGTCCCAGTGCTCACTGTAAAGGAATGTGAGGTCATTAAAAACGTTCCACATGTTTTCCTCCTAACTTTTAACCCTTCCCTAGTCCCCTGAAGATGTTTGGCTCTTTATCTTAAACTTCCTTTGTTATGACTGAGCCATTTTAACACTTTCACCAGGAGACAGTTGGGTTGCCTGGGAGACAGTTTCACGGAAATCCCGACTCTACAGGGTAGTCTCTGCATGAAGCAGGGCGTTGTGGCTCACTCACGTGTATAAAGTTTTTCACTGAGTAATTTCACTTTGTTCATCTGGGGATGTGCCACCCAGGTCAGCACCCTCCCACCTCCCTTCCTTCTGCTCCCCCTGCTCCCACCCCGTGGATTTGGTTCTGTCATTTTTCTTCTACAAAATACAACCTCTACAGATTCAAAATGCTGGGCAAAGGAGGCCAGAAAGATGTACATGCTGAGAGATCCAAAGTTTGGAGACGGGCAAAATATAAGAAAGAGTGGAGCGTTCCTTGGTAGGGGCTGAAGGTCCGGAGAGCCTCTTGAGAACGTTTTGGTGGGGAAGGGGCAGCTGCTGGGTTTAGCTTTCCCACAGGGATCATGGTCAGAACGCTAGAACAATGGTTTGGTGTTAAGGGCATGTTTTGAAACTAGGGCACCTAGTACTACTTTTCCACCAAAGAGCGGATGACTAGAAGGGTCACGGTGGAGCTGCACGGGCCCTGGGGCCTCCGCAGCACCCTTCCGAGTGTGAAGTGCCTCTGGGTTTCACGACTTCAGTGTTCGGTTTTTTAAAGAATTCATATGAGCTTTTACATTCCACTGTGTATTCTGTGAGTCTGTTTGGATGAGAGACAGTGTTTTAAGGTTTAAGGCATTGTTTCTCATGCTCATTTGAGTCATGGGAACTGCCCAGGGAGATCATCCTGTGGGGATACTGGGTGGGGGCAGGAGCTCTCTGAGTAGGACTGACTTAGAGATGCCCCCCACCCCCAACTCCCCACCCCCCGGCCCCTTGCACCTTCTTTGCTGCTGGATTAGAGACAGCATCAGACTGAACTGTGCAATCTTGGGCAAGGCACTTAACCTTTCCGTGCCTCAGTTTTCCATGTATAAAATGTGGAAGAGAACAAATGTCCCTGGGGTTCAAACAAAAATAAAACCTGCCATGCATGTTTTAGAATAAAGCTGGATTCCCACATTCTGTGATGGAGCACTCCTGGCGGGGTGAGCTATGGGGGCGACGCCATCGTCATGGGCCGTTATGTGTGCTAGTCTTAAAGTCCCACGCAACTTTGCTGCTGTGACTTTAACTCATGGCCGCCTGTCATAAACTCGCTGTTCCTTTGTGCCGCTGTTACCTGGTATGTTTAAGTAATGAAACAGCTGCTGAGTTTCAATAGACAAAGGCTTACAGTATGTCTGAGGCCAGGCATTTATTGCCTGGCTTTAAACTTCTTAAACAATTCCATATGGAGAGTTGAGTGGCAGAACACTTAATGTAAACTTTCAAAGGAAACTGCCCACTGAATCCTGAACTTTATGAAAGCTGGCTGGAGCATATTCTTTTTCAAGAGGCCAGACAGCCATTCCCGCTTCCAGGGTGAAAGGCCATGGGCTAGGAAGACAGAGAGAGCCCATCTTCAGCATTTATTCATTCTGATAGAATATCAGTTCACAGAATAGGTAGAATTCAGACTGCTTTTCTTGGTTGTGGTTCTATTACTAATTCTCTCATTTCATCAATTCAAACTGAATTTAAAAACCCCAGCTTCCCTGCATGGTATAGGACAGTTGATTTATTGGGTCTGTTTCTTTGTGCTTAACAGGATACATCTGGAATGAACAGAAAGCCTTGGGCATTGAGATGCCATGAGAATGTAAGTACATTGTTTTAAGAAGATTTCATTCTCTATTTGAAAAAGACATAATTTAGAAATATTGATACAAAATGTTTTTATCCATAGGAAAAATAGAGGCACGATAATAATATTCAAGAAAAGTCATCGTCTGCCACTTGTTTCTCGTAGATGCAAAAGCTAAATGTCTAGCGGAGACCGCCATTACTTCCTAAGAGTGCCACACGTCCTGATAGCTGGTTTTCTCCACACTCCTATTAGTCTCTGACCTTGGAGTTCACGTCTTAATTGAAGTCTCCTTTCCCATGACTCTTATGTTAGGTCCCTCTCGAGATAACTGACAGAGCTTTCACTCCAAGAACAATATCTGTAGGTGGGTGTTTGGGTATTTCATTTAAGTAAGCAAATTCAGCAACGAGGAGCTGGGGAAGCTACAATTACCCGTGTGGATGTGCGTTGTATGTTTTCATTTAATGTTTGAGGTGAAAGTAGAATAGATTTGCAGTAGGATTTTTTTTTATTCCTTTTAACTAATTTGTGTCAAGCTACTACTCGGAGCCACAGGCAGGAAGTATGATTTCCGGTGCTGATGACTTAATATAACGCAGAGCAAAGCGAGCTGGAGCCGAAGGCAGGACTAATGACTCTTGCTAAAACAGTGGAAAGATAAATGATCCCTAATCAGGAAAATGTTTAAATAAGCAAGTGCCTGATATACCACAGCAAAACAACCTGAATTCATTTACGCAAAGTGAAGAGGGCAATTTTCAAGACACACAGACTATTTGTTCAGGACTTCAGATTTGTCTAAATAGCTAGCAGCCACATCTGTCACACTGTCTGATGGTTCTGTGAGGTCCCCTTCACTTTCCCACTGAAGTTCCAGGAGTGACGGACTTCAGCTCAGTGAGGCTGAAAAGCTGGACTTCAGGTCAGACGGCTGACCCCTGAGCAGCCGTGCTGATATTTATAGTTTCTCCTTTTCCAGCTCATTGCTTACCTGCTGCGTAGACTTCAAAGTATCCTGTTTCTCTTACTTGGACACAAATATAGTCAAATATAAGGTTGGCCGCCTGAGGGCCAACTTAAAATCAAGGCTTCTTAAAATCAAGGCATACACAACTAGAGGTTATAGACAAGCCGGTCATGAAGAAGTTTAGAAACAATAATTCTCTGTGTTTTGAGATTTAATAGTGCTTAAATAAACAGCCATAATATTTGCTTACATTTGCCACAGCACCTTGGCTTACCTATCCTTAAGGAAGACACAAACCCATAGCAGCCAATTGGTCACATTAGGTCAAGAGCCCAAGAAAAAGGCTTAGTGCTCAGGTTTCTCCTGAATTCCAATTTAGGGCTCTTTCAGCTTTGCAATCTGATTTTTTACTTCTCACAAGCCACATTTTTAATATATTTAAAACAAAATACATAGGCATTTATGTAGATACAGAAAGTGAAGATACAGAAATGCTTGGTGTCCTGTTTAACAAGATTCAGCAAGGGGTATTTTCTCTATTAACTGTTTTGTCATTTGTACCTTGAAAAGTAAACTACCAAAAGAACAAAGCCAGACTGCACAGGTTAAGTACCACATCCAGACTGCCACCAACCAAAGAAGGAGAGGCCCAGACAAAACGAATAGCTACAATCTCTGAAAGTTTGGTGGTTATAGCATCCTTACCTTAGAAAGTCAAGCTGACCTGGGCACAGTGGTTCACACTTGGAATCCCAGCACTTGGGAGGCTAAGGCAGGAAGGGTCCCCTGAGTTCCAGGTCAGCCCGGCCTACAGAGGGAAACCCTGTCTCAAAAAATGATAAAAACAAAACAAAACAAAAACCAGTATATCTGACTGCACAGTTAGGAAATAAGTAATAAGTCCTTTCCTAGGTGAAAAGAACATTCCATAGTCTATAGGCGACAAAAGTGATCATATTGTTATAAACTCTCTCTGCCTGTGAAAAAGTATTAAAGCATTATCTCTGACTTTCAATCTCAAGTCAAGTGTGGACATCTGATCTCATTGCTTACTTTGCAAGTCCATGAATATGGTATTCTTTGCTCTTTTCTAGAAGAGAGTCAATTAGAAGGAACTTGGCGCTTGGCTGGAAGTTTCCTCTGTGTTCTCTCTCATCCATTACTCACTTAGAGCGGCAGAACCACACACCTGGGCAGTAAATGCTTTGGTTATGCAGAAAATATCACAGAGACACTCAAAAAAAAGTGATCCATTTCCAGATGGGGAAGGGGTTGAGATTTCAAAGGGAAGAGTTTAGAGTCACTTACATTATTGATCATAAGATGCATTATTGTTTTTGGAATTAGGTCTCGGATGCACTTGTTGATGATGGACATGTAGGAGTCCACGAGGTTGCGGATGGTCTCCACTTGCCTCTCCAGCTGCGGATCCATTGAGAAGTTTTCCGCTTGGCCATTTTCGTCATTTTCATTCTAACAGAAGGGGGACAAAATGCGGATTCTCTCATATTCTCTCAGAATGAAAACAATACCAAACATCAAATGATGGATTTCTGCTCAAATCAGTCAGAACCTCACGGTTATCACTCTGCTTTGAACTCAGCGTGTTCTAGCAAAAGCCAACATTCTGATGCTGAATGGACGTTGAGATGAATAACCAAATAAACAGCGCACCTAACGAGATACCTTGGGAGAAGGACCTATGCTTAAGCCCTTGGCAAGCTGCCAGAGGCCTGAGTCCAAACAGCCCATGCAGATGCAAGCCTCTGGGAGCAGCCTCCAGGGATCCTATCGGTTAGAATAACCTTGATGTAGCTCTGGCTCTGCTGGCTTTGCTCTGGATTGGATCAGCCCAGATTCAAACCTCAGTCCCCTAGGACTGGCCAGGAGTCCAAATTTGAGATCTGGAAGATAATTGATTCTTTCATGCACTTGCTGGAATTTGCTGTGTAAATGCTTGCCTCTGTCACCACTGCGGAGGGCTGGCTCCATTGTGGAAAACCAGCCATTTTAACTTCCAATGTGTTATTCTTTGAATAAAGCAGAACCCTTTCATACACAAAGAATTTATTTGTGCAACATGAGCAAAGCATCTGTTTTCTATACTCTACGACTTGAGTTAATTAATTTTGGCTTATCCACCCAGAGGCTGGGCTGGAATGGCATCTTCATCATTAAGAGCTGACCTATTGCCTTGGCATTGAAATCAATTTAGAACAAATGGTCTCTATTTCAAGTCAGGTCGAACCATCTAAACCTCAAAACATCATACAGATATTGTTAGCGGTCTGGCTACTTTCTCATATTTGGAAAGATTTAATTATGAATGTAAAGGGGGGGTGATAATTTATTGCTTCTAACATTGGCTTGGAGTACTTTCCTTTGGAAATGTATGGACTTTGATCTGCCAGGTTTTCAATCAGCTCCAGGCCAAAGAACTGTACTCAATAACTGGATCTATAAATGACAGGTCTTTTCTCTGTGATATACATGTATGAAACGCAAATTTTTAGGCTACAAAATTATCAATAATAATTTCTTTATCAGAAGTATCTCTTTGAAAATGTTAAAATATCATATACTTGCTCTGATAATTAGTGGTCCTTTTCTGATCTGAGGTTGTGACCCCATCCTTTGATGTGGGCTAACAGAAGAAGAGGATTTTGGGGGTAGCTGGGATACTGCTGTTCCATTTTTCTTAAAAGTGGTATCGGGTCATGAAAGAATTAAATCGATGTAATAGTTATTTCTTTTTTTAAATAACAAGTTTGTGACAAATTAATATTTTAGATGAAAAGCATCTAAAACATTTCTAGTTAAAACCTTACGTATAAAAGCTTAACTACTGCTACAACTACACACGCCCCTCTGTTATCCGCAGAAGCCCCCTTCCCGGAAACCCTCTCTTCCTAGCTTGTACTTCCTATCTGCTCCACCACTACCTCTTCAGCAAGCTCCTGCCGCCCTTGGATCCTGCTCTGCTCCTTCCTCTGAACTCACTCCCACACGTTCTTACACTATCTGCCATTCATCCTCTATCTGTGCTCCCCCCACTAGAGTCTCAGATCGTATTTCTCTATCCTTCACACAGGTCTCCGTGTTATCGAAGGCAGGGGGAGGGGGTTCATGCTATAGATGGGTGTACCTAAGTCAACAAAGATGCCCCAATGCACAGAACCTCGGCTTTTGTGGAGAAGAAGTTTCCTATGTAAAGTAACCTAAGTCTCCGCAAGATGACAGTACAATCCAGTTTGTTTCTCTGACCTACAAGATTCATGGAAACAATGGGAGTTATAATGTTTTATTGTCAACCTGGTCCCTCCCCCGGAGCCTGCTTCCAGCATTCATTGTGTTTTATACACCATTATAAACACTCTGTGCAGAAGAGCTTCACCTCAGTGCTAGGCGCTGGGCACCAGGGTTATTGGCCCTCACAGAGGAGCATGATAGAGCTAGAAGCTCTGACATCCATCCAACTAATTTAAAAATTTCTAGGAAAATGTCATTAAAATACTGAGATTCTCGAACCAAATGATTGACTGAAAAAGGAAAACTTGAATGAACAAGACACACTGAACCTCTAGGAACAAAACTACATTATTTGATTTCATATAGAAATGTGGAACCTCCCTATTCCGCACTACACTTAAACAGTTTACTTTGCTTTATGTTTGCTTTTGTACGTTTTGAAATCATAAGCAATAATGAAAGTATCAGAATGGACAGCAGACACGGGGCTAGGAGAGAAAACATCCCAGGACAGAGGCATAGGCTAGGGCTGTGAAGAGGACCCCATGATGCACGGAAGAAAACCAAGAGTTGGCAAGTGAGAGTGTGTGAAACGAAGGAGCTTCTGCAGAGGAGGGAAGTAAAGCCACAGCCTACGAAATAGAAGACAATCTTTACCAGCTATACATCTGACAAGAGATTGATATCTAGAATCTATAAAGAGCTAAGAAACTCAAATGCTAAAATGCCCCCAAATCCTCCAGCCAACAAACGGACAAATGAACAAGATACTTCTAAAACAATGAAACTTCTAAAACTACTAGTACAAGTGGCCAATACCTACATGAAAAAGTTCCTTAGCCACCAAAGAAAGGTGAACCTACACTGAGATAACATATCACTCTGTGAGAATGCTTGTTCTTACAGCAAAAACAAAACCCACAATAGACTTTGCTGGACCCTTGCACATTGCTCTGCCACTATGGAAATCAGGATGGGGTGTCCTCAAAAAAATTAAATCATATATATATCATACACACACACACACACACACACACACACACACACACACACACACACGTCTTTTATTCTACCATAAAGAAGAATCAAATTATGCCTTTTACAGGAAAATGGATGAAACTGGTGCACTCTATTAAGGGAGTAAACCAGACTCAAACAGACAAGTATCACATTATTTCATGAAGAACTTTGGTTTTACATATACACTCATAAACACACATACACATGAAAATACAGGGGGGCCTATTGAGTAAGAGGGACTGAAGAAAACTAGGGGAGAGCAGAGGAGTCAGGGAGTCAACATGGCCAAAGCACATGATAAACCTGAACAAGAACATCTTGGAATCCATTAATTCTGATGACAAATAATACATATTTTTTTTAAAAAAATAAGGTCAAATTCTGAACATTAAACATTAAAGAAATGCCCAAACAGCCAATGAGGTAATCTGACATTCTACTCAGCTTTTGGGAATCTAGTAGACTTGTGGCCTCACACAAATCCTCGCTACTCTGGGAACACAATGGACACATTAGAGAAATCACGAACTCCAGAACGCAGATTGATGTTGATTTCACACTGAAGCAGGAACTGGCCTCTCTATTGTGTGCCAGGTGAGTGGGAAAGAGTCTGTAGGTGGGATTGTTATTATTATTTTTAACCGAACTCTTGCAGCAAGCGAATGCTCCTTTCCTCTACCCCGACCCCAGCTCAAAACCTCTCGCCTCTTTCTGGCTGTGTGCTGTGTATGAGTTTGTATTTTTTTCTTTGTTTAAATTATAGGATTGCAATTGGATTCTTTGCAGTCGGAGCGCTGAAGTGACAGCTGCTTGTCATTATCCTCATCAAGGGAATGTAAAATAAAAATAGTAATTTGTCTCTGATCTTTGGGGCAAAACCAGAGTGGTCTGCAAACATTTAACCTTTTATGTGCAGGTTCACTGATGCTGTTTACAAAATGTGGAGAAATACCATAGAAACCTTCTTTCCTGGAAGAAGAAATGGGTTGACCGTCTTGCTGCGTGTTTTTTCTAAATAACTTTTGAGTACTCTGACTACAGCAATGAAAACAATCTTACAAATATGAAATTTATAAAGTTTCAATAACTTTTTTATATAAGTTAGTCACATACTATTTAAGAAAGTCTTTTTTTATAAACAAAAGTTTATCTGAAGAAATAATGCCATATCTTTATGTAGCTTAGGGACAGTGTGTGGCTATCTTTCAGGAGCCCAGCCGCCTCTTCCACTGTGGGGGACCCAGTGATTGAACCTGGGCTGCCTGGCTTGGTGGTAAGCACTTTTACCCCCAGCCACCTCGGTGGCCCCCAGTTTTTAGTATAGAAGTTGTAAAGTATACTACGTTAACAGGGGAGGGAGTGAAATATTAAATGGGGATAATTTTCATTAAATCTTAAAGGCTCCATTATGTAGAACTCTGAAAGCTTGACTGGAACACCTAATTTTCATGTCTTTTTTTATTTTCTTTTGAAAATTTTCTAAATTATGTCATAAGATTGAGGACCACTAGAACTATGCAGAGAGTAATGTTGAGATCAGCCCTTGAAAAGTGGAATAGTGAGTATTAAAAGTATCTAAGTAGTAATGTGTACATAGAAATACCAAGGCCAGGGACTCACTGCATCTTTTCTCAACAGTGGAGAACACAGGACAATATCCTACAGATTTATACACATTTTTTTCCCAGATAACCAACAGTTGCCCTCTTTAAAACACTTAATATAATTATACAGTTCACTACTACTTTAAACAAAGAGCAAAAAAAATACATATGATTGGACTTTTCCTTAGAGAACCCAGTCACCGTTATGAAAACACTATTACCATGGAAACGCACCTTCAGTGTTTTCCAGGCCACATTATTGGAAATGTTTTCACTGAAAACTTTCCCTACTTCCAGTTATTTGCCTCTAAGTTACAGCTTTCAAGGTTTGCAGCCACGCTTGTGCAAAGCAGACTGTGGACCATAATCCAGAAAGCCTAGGAGGGTGGTCTAGGTGTCAGTCTGGCAACGCGACAAGTATCACTGAATATTTAGTGTGTGGCATGGAACGGTGAAAGGCATGAAGTAGAAAAGCAGAGCCCCACATGCGAGTTCCAAGCGGGCAGGACAGAAAGAAAAACGGAAGCCTGAGTCGAAGGCTGTGCTCAAGGGGCTAAAAGCACAGAGGACCTTAGGGGTATATTTATGGCTGGGAACGTTTGGAAAATGATCTCAGAACTTGGGTGAGATTTTGAGCACCGCGATTGCAGGGCATGCCCGCTGTTATCCCTCGAGTCTTTTGCAGGAGCTTACTGGATATTGGGGGCATTTTCTGAGGAGCTGAGTTTTTCTTTCAGAAGACACCTGAGACACTGAGCCTGAGACTGTCACCATGGGGGAAATGAAGGCGATCTTTTGCAGTCCTAGAAGGTAGAGCCCTTAATCCACGAACCAGATAAAGAACCACCTACACCCAGCTCTGCTTTGGGCTGACTACAACTGAAGGTGTCCAGAGATTTGAATTGTGGTTGCAGACAAAACCCCTAGCAGCAGGAGGGACACACATCTGCCCCAATGCAGGAGGAAACCCCAGCCCAACTGGACTCAGGTTACCCACTCTCCGTCCTGTCCTTTCATTTCCATTCTTCTTGAACTTATCAATTATTTTACCTCACTATTAGTCTTTGTTCTCCATGGAATGTTAAACACATTTCTAAGTAACACCATAATAAACATTTTAAAACCATGTTATTAATGTGAAATTCAACTGCTATTAAAATCCTTTGGAATTTTAAAGACTTACTGAATTGAAAACAACAATAACAACACAAACAACAAGAAAACAACAGCAACAAATGACATTTTTAACTGAGAAATGGCTTTGTGTCTTTTAACTTTCTCCAGCCCAAAGCTTCCTGAATATATTTTTGTATACTGCCAACATATATTTATCTGTCTAATAAATAGTTTGGATGATAGCAAAAGTGACTAATTGGAGAAGGGAGGGAGAAGGGTGGAGACTTTGGGTTCATAATGACATTCACGTTTAATATCAGTAAAATTGTTCTTATAAGTAAAAGGTGGAAATGAGGGGTCTTCAGACAACCTAAAAATCTTATATAACCTATCCTGAAATTCTCTTAGACATAATTCTTGTGTAGCCTTTAATCTAGCTCAGTGCTTCTCAACCTTTCTAATGCTGTAACCCTTTAATACAGTTCCTCATGTATGGTGATCCCCAAACATAGAGTTACCTTATGCTACTTTATCACTGTAATTTTGCTCTGTTATAAATCGTAATGGAGATATCTGTGTTTTCTGGCAAACCTTGGGAAAGGGTTGTTCGACCTGCAAATGGGTCTTGACCTATAGGCTGAGAACCACTGATTTAGCTAGAAGTCTCTATTGCTTTAAGCAACAAATAGCTCATGGATATGAAAAGTTCATGTCAAGTATTTTTTAAATTTTAACTTATACATGTATGTGCCATATCTGCCAGAGCTAGAGTTCTAAGTGGTTATGAGCCACCTGATATAAGCACTAGTAACGAAGCTGCAGTCTTCTGGAAGAACAGCTAGTGTTTTTAACTAGTGAGCTATCTCTCCAGCCCCTCATGCTAAGCATTTTAAACTGTAAATATTTATTTGGGAGCAATCTCAGTCCTTATGAACTGACTTTGCTTGCCATAAATTAACAACTTTTCATATAAACAATTGATAGTTGAGACCAAGTGTAAATGCATGCTTTGAGAATTTATTCTCAATATCTTTATCTAAAGTGCATAATTGTAGGAAAATTTAAAGAAAGATGCATATGCTCTTTAATACACACACACACACACAGACACACACACACACACTTGCTGTTTGAGACAAGGCTATGAGATAGAGCCCATGGTGCCCAGGTTTACTTTAAATTCTTGATCCCCCTGTCTTCATCTCCCAAGCATGCCACTATACCCAGCTAGCTGGCATTTTTAAACCTCACTAAGAAATGGATATCAGGGTCTACAATTTTGTGCAGTAAAAACCTAGTCTTGTTACAAAGTTTGAAATGAAGAAAAAAATTATAAATTGTAAAAGAAAGCCTAGTAACAGATAGCTGTTTTGTCCTTTAAAATATTTATATGGATGAACTGTAAATTTAAGGAACTTATGGACAATAAAATTTGAATATTAAGAAAGCAGCACTGGAGCTATGGGAGCTCATAATAAATGAACTGTGTACTAAAATAGCACTGTAACTATGCAGTTGGTATTACTTGATGCTTTCTGTATAAGACAGACAATCTTTCAAAATTCAGTGTGCATGAATTAATGTTTTTGCACACAAAAATTCTAAGCAAAAAGTTTTTTTTTAAGAGCAATATATTGGGGGTTGGAGAGATGGTTCAGTGGTTAAGAGTACTGGTTGCTAATTCGAGGTCCTGAATTCAATTCCCAGTAACCACATGGTAGCTCACAGCCATCTAGAGTGGGATCTGATGCCCTCTCTGGTGTGCAGGCATACAGTCAGACTCATATACATAAAATAAATCTTTTAAAAAAAAGACCAATGCATTAAATTAACAGTATGCAATGGTGTGGAGTCAGATTCATGTTGTCCTAAAGTGTAGGAAAGAGCAGCAGACAATGCTTCAATCCTAAATGAAACATACATGTCACATCCCTTTCTCCGAGGCTCAGAGAACATCATGGAAGGTGGGGCATCGAGACTGTAAGAGCCTGGAGATGCGAAAGACTTCAGCCATAGTGTCTCTCACTCACAGCAGATGTGACTGCTTGCACAGGTCCTGCAAAAGATCTAGTCAGTAAACACTCCAACAGAGAAGTGGAGGGAGGGGCATAAGAGGCCTGCCCACTAGTCAGGAGCTATTGGCAGTTGATGACTGCTGGGGAAAGAAAGGGGTAAGTTTTTTTCAGGGCCTTGGCCTCTGGTGGGTGGCCTATGTTTCAGAGGATGATGCTCTACACCTATGCAGGCATGATCAGCACAAGTTAGACTCATCTATGTATAAAGAGGACATGAAGTTTATACGGATAGGACATTGGAAGAACACTCTATGTGTATGAAGAGGTCAACACTTAAAATGTTTTTAAAATCTCATAAAAAGTGATGAAACGTTTTCAAAAGTTGTATAGCGGATTACAGGGAAATCTAGGCTACACGATAAGAACATCTTAGTTGTTGTTATTATTATTATTTTCTTTAAGCACAAACTATTTGAAAAGCATAAGAGAAAGTATATTTCTTAGTGTCTCTATGTAGTCCTGGCTGTCCTGGACTATGCTATGTGGCCCCTAGCTTGTTTTAAAAGTAGTTTAGAAAACAGATTGTAACTTCTAAAAAATATACTATCGTGTTTATGATTCTAAATAATTAGTTTTACAGCCAGGATCAAAACTTTTAAAAGAATAACTGGGTAATGTTATAGGTGCAAATGCTGAGTTAGGTGGCTAAGTGGGTAGAGTCTTTGTCCAGCATATACAAGGTACACTTAGACCAGATGTGGAGGTGTATAGTCCACTGCCACTTGTACTGGACTCTCAGAGTGGACCATGTAGGCAGGGACCTTTGCCATTAGAGGCTTTTTTTTTTTTTCATCTGGGAAAGATTTTATGACCTTGAGTGCCTTATCCTCTTGTTTCTACCTGCTAAGTATTAGGATTACAGGGATACCCTAGACCACTTGCCAAATCTTCTGTGGAACTACTGAGTCTTGCCCTAGTCAATGATACAAACCAGATTTCCACATGAACTGTTACAGCTCTGACTGAAAACGTTCCCCTTAGACTAGATCTCAGAGTATAGTCCATTGCCACTGCTTTATTTCTGGAAAACAGCCAGAGTCATGAAGCCACAGGATGTAAATACTAACTTCCCCCAAGACCTCTCAAATGATGTGGGAGATGCCTAGACCAGTGTCACCAGCAGTCACGGTTCTAGAGCTCCAGGATGCTCTGATATGAGCACAGGTCTTTGTCATCAGTAGCTTCAGACTTGACCCGCCCTATGATATATGTACCAGCTGAAGTCATTCATAAAACTAATTAGGGACAAAGCTATGATAGGTTGTCTGATTCCGTTGCTCATACTCTATTCTGTCACTCAAATGGAAGTGACTCCGACATTCAAGGTTGTCCAGACCAGCTGTTTCTAGTGGGATTGCTACAGATAGGTGCTTAATGTTTTCAATTTTATAATGTTCTCAGACGTAAGTGCTTGAAGCATGGAGGCTTAAAATCAAATGAGTCAGAAGGACGCTACATCTCTTTTGGATTCATCTGAACACCCATGTATTATGACCGTGTAGCATGACTGATTAGTAAGAAAGGTGATATTTCTAGGAAAACGAACCTATCCAATCTTTCATTTCTCTTTACTTCAAAATCATTTTGTTTAATTTCAATGAACTCACTATGAAAGCTAGAAAAGGGAAAATCATAGTATTCATTAATAATACACCCAGAATTTTTAAAGCATTGCTTTAAGAAAGAGGAAACTTTAGAATTAATTGTAAATATATGTGAATATATGTAAATATTTGCTTTCTTTGCAGGATTTTCATTATTTTCTTTTCTCTGATAGCATCTCAAATAGGCCAGCCTGGTCTCAAACTCACATGCAACTAAGATGACCTTTTTATCCCTGCAAGAAAAACACTGGTGAAGATACACACAAACTTAGGATAAAAGAAGGTAATGTCATTTCAAAGAGGACGAGAAAGCATGCACTTCTAACTATACTGATATGTGATAAAACAGAATTCAGACCAAAATTAGTCAGAATACATAAGTATTTCATACTGATGAAAGGTGGAGTCAAGAGGGTAGTTCTAAACACATGCACCAAAACATGGACACAGCCAAGGAATAGAAATTTAAAATATATAAATACAAAAAATTATAAACAGGAAAGGAAGAAGTCAATAATCACTGATATAGATACTATGATTTTATATATAAGCCCTAAAGATGGCACCAGAAATCTCTTAAATTAATCAATTAAATAAATTAATAATTAAAATTAATAAATAAAAATAATAAAATTAAGAAATTATCAGGATGTAGAACAAACACTCAAAAAATGAGTCTTTCCTCTATATAAACAATGAACTAGCCGAGAAAGAAACCAGGAAGACAATCCCATTTACAATAGCTTAAAAGCCACGCAGGAATAAATCTAACTAAGCAAGTGAATGACCTTTGAACTGAAAGTTTAAACCACCAAATAAAGACTTGGAAGAAGACATTAGATGATGGAGAGGCCTCTTGTACGTATGGGTTGGTAGAATCGATACTGTAAAAACAGTGATACTTTCAAACTGACCTATAGTCTCAATGTGGCACCCACTAAAATTCTATATAATGCTTCATAGTAATATAAAAGGAAGTCTAAAATTCATATGGTCACACCAAAGACCTGGGTTTTCCAACATAATCCTTAGTAACAAGAACCATGCTGAAAGTATCCCCTTACCTGGCTTCAAGCTATATCACAGAGTCACAGTGATAAAACAGCATGGCACAGAAAACAGACACGTAGATCAATGGGATAGAACAGAGGGTCCAGAATTAAAGTCATGTAGCTATAACCACCTAATTTTTGACAGAAATAAAAAACATGCGCTTTGAGAAAAGACAGCCTCCTTGACAAATTGTGCTGAGAAACATCAAAGCTTGCTTGTAGAAAAATGAAACCAAATCCCTCTCTCACCTGGAATAAAAAACAATTCAAATGGGTCAAAGATTTTAATGTAAGACTTGAAAATATGAAACTATTAGAGAAAACCACTTCAAGATAAACGCATAGGCGAAGAATTTCTGAAAATAACCTTCAGAGGCTTGAGACGTTAAATCGATAGTTTACTAATGAGATTACATTAAGCTTCTACACCCAAATGGAGATAATCAAGTGACAAAGAGTCAACCTAGAGAATGGGACAAAAACTTTTTGTTAGCTATGTATCTGATAAGACGTCAATATCAAGACTACCTAAATAATCCAACTCCCAAACAATGAAACCAATAAAGGGACTAATGGCATGAACAGACAGTTCTCAAAAGACGAAGAACAAGTGGCCAAGAAACACACCACCCTGGATAAATACCGAAAGGACTGTAAACTGGACATTCCACGGAGATCCTTACCTGTCCATGATTATTACAGCACCATTCACAATAACCCAGGTATTGATTCAGTAGGTGGATGAATACAGAATATATGGCACACGCTTGGGCTGGCAATGCTGTCCCGAAGAACCAAAGAACAGCAGGAACCCTAGCTAGCAGTCATGAGACACCTCCTTTGGAGTGGTTGGTCAGAGTAGGCCAAATTACTCCCAAGACAATCCAGGCAGGTTGGTTACCGGGGATGTCTTCACAGAGGGGTTGAAGGTAAGCCCATATTGCAGAAGACGTCACACACGTAGGACGCTGTCTAACCTAAAAGCTTCCTTCCAGAAGTCTAAGTTCCATAGTACCAGACAGTACTATGCAAGTAGCAAGGGGAAGGGAGCAATAAATACTCCTAGCCAGCATGTGAGCACTACTATTAACCCTTACGGCTATATTATCAGGCTAGCCATTGTGGCTCAGGGGTGTCACAGAACAGAGGTAGAATTTTTCTTCATAAAGACTTGAATAATTAGAAGAGAATGGTATGAGAATGCTCAGTGGGACCAGGCAGAGTAATATGTATATACAATATGTATATATAAGCCCAGTACCTGGGAGCTGAGCAGGGTAATCATAAATTCAAGATCAGACTGAGATCCTAACTTAGACACAAGAGCCAGGACAGAGCTTAGTGGGAGAGTATTACATAGCATGTGTAAGTCTCATGTGAAGGGGCCTGAGAAGAGAAAGGAATGCTTTCTGGGAGCAATGATAGGGTATCTGGGAGTTTTCCACTGTTTAGCTTGAATGTGGTTGGAGTTCCTATCCAGAGCAGGTCACAGACTAGAAGACCAAGAGATGTGTAGAGGCCAGTGAAGGTTCTGTGAGCACGGACACCATGAATTTGGAATAAGTCAGTATATTCCCTATACTGGGTCTTTGTAGTTAGGAGAGAGAAGGCAGACAGTAGAAAGACTCAGGGCTGTTGCTGGCTACAAGGAGCCTTATTTCAATCTCTAACAAGTACTCAACACAAGAAGGGGAAGCATTATAGAAAGATGCCCGGAGAACACCGAGACCCAGAAGGGTGAGGACTACCAGAGGGACTGCTCTACCTGTCGGACCCCAGCCTGGCTGCTGGGAGAAACACCAGAGCGATACTGAAGAAAGCAGGATACTCGGGCCCCATCTACAGATGCTTTGATAAGTGGTCTGGGTGAAGCCTAGAGCATCTGCATTTCTCAAAAGTGCTCCAGTGTGCGGACAGCCTGGGAAGGCAAAGAGCTTAAGTTACTGGAGGGTCTGCTGAAGATTTTGTAGGGTGGAATAAAAATTTTTATTTATGATCTTGGGCCAAAAAAAAATCCTCAGGAAAAAGAAGGGTCTGAGTTAACATAAAAGTTAGAATCTATGTTTTAAAACCCAAGTGTGAGCTCAGCTAATTTCCACTGGGCAGGCGTCACCATTCCCAGTCACTTGGACCACAGCAGGCAGACGATTGAAAGTCACCAAGTTTTCATCTAAAGAGAGAGCTGCCTTCCCCAGAACAGGGTGTGTGTGTGTGTGTGTGTGTGTGTGTGTGTGTGTGTGTGTGTGTGTGTGTGTAGTCTCTCTAAGACCCAGTGAGACTAAGGACAAGTGCCAAGTAGACACAGGGTGCTCAGGAAATCTCACTGTGGACCGTGTTCAACCATCCAGAGAGATCTCCAGAGAGGACCATGGGAGGACCTGAGGCAGCTGTGGGATTTCAGTTGTAAAAGTTGGTCACAGCCCTGGTTTTCTTAGTAGCCATTTATGGCTCTTTTTCATAAATCTGGGTAAAATGTTTTTGAATTCCTTTACGCTTCCTGCCAGGACCACCTTTTGAAACTAATGAGTTCCGCAAGTTTATAACCTGCTGGATGACGTAGGTTTCCTTTCGTTTGCCCTGAACTTACTTCACTCTGTTCTGAAGAGCACCCGCCTTGCCCTTAAGAAGAGAAAGTAAACAGGATTATGAGGATGAGAACAGATTGGCTGAAGTAAGTAGGGCAGAGAAGGAGCCAGGTATCATGAGGGACTGCCGTCTACCTCAAATCCATAGCCTAGTTAAACCGGCAGGCTGAGTGGAGGCCAAGAGGGAGCAGTGTTCTTCAGGACAATGGTTCTGTTGTTCTCCTGCCCAGACCCTCCTAGGGGTCCTGCTTCCTGTTTGGAGCTCTACTGCTTAAATGAAAGAGAGAGTTTAAACGTTTAGCATATATCAAGAAAAACGGTTGACATATCAAAAGCAGAACCCACAGGAAAAATAAGACAAAGTTGGACTTTTTTCTTTATAATTAGACATCTATTTCATATGAGAATACCTAGGTCTCTATGTATAAAAAAGCAAACAGAGATGACTGTCCCATGCTGACAATTATTAGCAAGACTGGAGACAGAAAATGAGGTCTTTTATTTTTGTTACGTTTCTATTTCTGAAATAATTTGGGGTTTATCTGTCCTTTGAACATGCCTCCCTGGACCATGCCTGAGGCCAAATGAGTTATTTGCTCAGAAGCATGTCATCATTTTGGTCTAGGTAAAAGGATGAGACATGAAATAAACATCTTACAAAAGAAGGGGTCCGACTGTCATAACGTTAATATGTGTCCTGTTTTAAAACTAAAAACAACAAAAATTTTAAAAGGTTGATTTTTAAGGGCTGGAGGGTGGACTGAGGTATCAGTTGCCCCCTCACCCCCCCCCCCCAGCCACCGTCTAAGGTTTGTTATAGGAAAGTCTTGCATTTTTAATGGCAGATAGGGCAAAGGTATGTGCGGCAGAAATCTAGCCCTGCAGAACGTGCAGGAGGCAGGTTGGGCTATAAAACTGCTCATGAAAATACTCTGCACCGAAGCAGAAGCAAATACATGAGCTCAGGGAAGAGAGCCACAGAAACTGTCTAGAAATATTTCCGTGAAAGACTGTGAAAACAGCCCTTCCCAATCACCAGCAATGCACAGTTGCTGCTTGTACAAACAGCTTCACTTAAACGACTTTTAAATACCTTCCCTGCAAGGCTGCTGGCTTTGACCGACTGCCAAGAGCTACTTGATGCTGTTCATGTTCTTTTCTTTTAATTTTTCTGGATAGTCTGTACGACGCGCACCGAGTCAGACGGCTCATACGCTAGAAGCTTCTGAAACAGCTTGCGAAGGAGTTTGGTTACTAACCCTCCATCCCGAATCCCACTTTAAAGCGCCTGAGTTCGGGACTGGTTTCCAATGCCAACCCAAATAATAGAAAGGGAGGCGGGTGGGGAAAGGCATTCAACAATTGGTAGAACAATGACTGTCCACACTTTGATATCTTACTGAACAGAAAGTGTAGACGGAGGAATTCAAAGCTAATAATAGTAATGGCTCACTGACTAAATAATGAGAGGCAAGAGGACTTCTAAGAAGGCAGTTAGCCCCAGAGCGGTTCAGACAGACTTGCTTACACAACGGCTGGCCGCTCCAGGGGGCCGCAAGCCAAAACCATCAACACCCGGAGCGCCAGTCGCTCAGAGGGGGCTGTGGAGCCCGATGCTGATGAGATGCATTGTGGGAATGAATGAGGAGTCAAGACTCGCATCCCACTTTGTGAATCTTGTGATGACCCAGACCCTGTCTGAACCACCAGAGGGGCACCCTGCTGAACTCTGCTTGGACCCTGTGATTAATGGGAGTGACAGGTGGCCAGGCTTTTCTAGAAAATAGTCTGGAGGTGAAAACAGTAGACAGTGAATCGTTAGCTCCTAATACACCCCTCCCCCACTCTATCTGGAGTCTCACCATTTCCACGGTATGGGTTGGGGTTGGGATGAGGGACCTAATGACGACTGAGTGTGGAAATGGCTATTTTATATTTTATTTCAAGGAAAGAGATACAGATGGTTTGATTCATTCTCACACCTAAGACTTGTGTTATCTTATAAAGGCAGTCTGGAGATGCTTGCGAGAAACTGGGAATCAAAGCGAGAGAGACTCCCCGCTAAAAACAAGGTTGGATGGTCGCAACAGGATGCCAGCCAACGTCTTGGGCTGCCTTGGCCAGGTGTGGTCTTGCCAGTTGTTGCTGCTGCTTGCTGGTGGGGGAGGGAGCTGAGAATCACGCAGACATTTGTCTAGAATACAAATGCAGAGCTGTGTTGCACAGCTAAACCCCATCTCGCATGCTGTGAGATAGCTTGGACAACACTGAAAAGCCACAGAGAGGGCTTCCTCGTTTCCCCAGCTGTGAGCAAACAAACAAAACAAACAGAAGCTGTGACTCTTCTTTCCCCTCACTCCTAATACGTTTCATTCCAGAATAACAATTTCTGTTATGTTAATAGATTTTTTAAAAATCGGCATGGTCCTTTCTGAAGTTTCAGCCTTCATTTTTACCCCTTCCCGGTTTTGCCAGCCATTTCCTCTGTGATCGGCACATTTACCGTCTTACTATGTAGATGCTGCTGTGTGGTGTGCAAGCCCAATGTAGTGGATTTGCACATGGAACTCGGTCCCTTTGCAGACAGGGTGGTAAGGCGGCACAGAAAGGAGGTGGGGTGATTATTAGGCACGGGCTCCTGGGTGCGGCTCTGGGACTCAGGGCAGCAAATATCTACCAAGGAGAAGGAAGGAGTTCAAGAATTTACGACCGGCATAGCTGCTCATATGAGCCATAGGCTGATAGGAGTCTGGCTCAAGGCAATGTCTCCTTTCCACCCCTGAGATCTTGTTCTCTGGGATTGGCGCAAATGCAGCAATGAATCGCCTCTGCTAGGACTCTCTCAATATAGTAGCCTCCTGATTCAAGTGGAAATCTAGCCACATCCTCCTAGCAGGAAGGAGTTAGGACGTGCTGATAGGCTGAGGGGGTGGGAAAAGGCCTTCTCCTAGGAGGCCTGCTGTTGCTGGGGTTCAGTTTTAAGCACTGAAGGGTGCTTTGGTCTGTCAGAAAGATATGTGGAAAAAAAAAGGCTTACGCCACATGTCAAAATAACTTTAGTTATCCTGATGAGATCACTTTCACACACACACACACACACACACACACACACACACACACACACACACACATTAGTGAGATTTAAAGCCCCTCATTTTTATTCCTGAATCCCTGGAAAGGAAACTGTTATTCATGTGCCAAGGAACACAGCCATTCATTATTATTATTTCTTTCTTTCTCCCTATGTACCCTCCCAATAGGATTAAAAGCAGTCTGGGATGTGGGCAGAAAGCTGAGGGAGGGAAGGGAGGCAGAAAAGGATGGCCTTTCAATAGCCTCCACCACACTCATTCAACACAGTAGGAACCTTGTGTTTCAGACTCAACTCTTTCCTTCCTCTTAAACCTTGACTTGATTGTCTCCTGAAGCCATGCACTGAGGTCTCTGGACAGAGCTGGGAGAAGTGGCAATCAACAACTGACCTTTCTGAGAGGGGTGAAGGAGAGGCCGAAGGAAAGTGCGGTGAGCTTGATTTGTAAATGAGCAAGCAAGCCAACAACTGAATGAACGTCTTGGAGTAATTAATTGTCTTATCAATAGTCTCCAGCATCAGCACCGAGTTCCTGTGCATCTCTTCACACATGAACACCTTGCAGAACTCCACTACCAGGGTCAAGCTCAGGAAACTGACGTCCTGACTGTCCTGCACTCAGGATCTGGCTCTGGATGCGTGCCCACACATATTAGCTGTGTGTGCTTCAACTGTAGTTATTCTGCAGGGCTTTTTTCCCCAGAATCACACTTGGGAAGAGGAGCGATCATTTGTTTCTTCCAGCGCCCCTTGGTTGGAATCCAGTTTCCTTGGCATTAATTTCAATTTGTAAAATTGTTTTTTGTTGTTGAGAAAAATCACAGGAATGATGTATTCTTCTCAGTGCTGTGTCAGGAGACATGTGGTGTCCATCTGTCCTACAACTACCAGAAACTTTGGTGATTTGGTTAAGATGGTGCTTTCTGAGGTTTCTCTATGATAGAGTTTCTATTTTGTCCTCTTGGGAACCTAGAAGTATCTTCTGGGTCATGTTTTGAGAGATGAACTTCCTCTTCTTATCTGACGTTCGCCTACTCACTTTAGCATTTCATGTATAACTGGGATAGTTTGCAAATGGCGATTCTTAAGTTTCTTTTTGAAGTTTATGAATGGATTAGCTCTGGTTACTATGAGCTTCCCTTCTTACCATTTAATTTTCAGCTGTTTATTTATGTGGGTGCTCATGCTTATAGCTGCTGGATCATAATCCACAGTGACGGCCATCCTGTTAGTGAAGTCATCCCAGATCTGGTCACTAAGAACCTCCTTCCAGGTTGTCTCCTGTATCCTTTTCACGTGTTCTCCTATAAATGTTTGAGCACTTCCTTATTTTCTAGTACTGTGAGATAGTCCAGGCCCATCTTGGACTCCTCAGCTCTACTCCTGGAATGCCTCCAAGGACTGCTGGCTTCTTTTATTGGAGACAAAGATAAAATAATCTTATCTTTTCCTGTGACTCATAGAGAGTACATAGTCCTCCCAGTGGAAAACAGAACGATACTAGTATAGGCCCAGGGAGGAACAAGGACCCTGAACTTTCCGTGTTTGCAGGGAAACATTTTTACAACCATTCAGTACCAATCTGGGCACGGTGGTAAACACCTATAATTCAAGCACCCAGGAGGTCGAAACAGGGTGAGAGCTGCCAGAGTGCCAGTCTGCTCTACACAACCAGACCCAGATGCTCAAAAACAAAAACAAAACAAGAAATAACTTCAACCTCTTCTAAGGCTAAGGAAGTGTCAAGGAAAGATGGGGTGGAAAGCATCAGGGAGACTAGTGATGGGAGAAGGGCCATGGAAGGCCATCTTCTGAGCCTACTGCAGCCAGTGCAAACCTGCAGCAGCTAGTTAGAAGCTTGTACTGGGCCGACATACAGTATAGGTGGTCAGTAGTCAGCCATGGGTTGGGATCGTGTTCATGGAGGGGTCATGGGAAATTATTGTCTACTGATGGATGCTGGGAGAGGGTGAGTCAATATCTTTAGTTTGTATACCTCTTACTGATCTCACCATGCTCCACTGAACAGTTTCATACCCAGGGGCAGTCACACAGAGAACTCTGGTTAAACTCAGTGGGTCCCAAGACAAGCCAAAAGGACAGGAAGGTGGAAAAGGACTTTTAGAGAGGAGGGAGGAAGTTGACAGGGGTGGATGGGGATAGGTGAGGGCAGGATGTTTTCATATAATGTGCTTCTATCTATGTGCTCCTAGATCTTTACCATTCACAAATATAATCTGTTCTAGAAAAACTGCCATGTTCCCATTGTCTTCTGATGGTTTAAATAATGATTAAAAGTATACTAGACATTCTCTTCCTATCCTTTATGCCTCATATATATTTCCTATATCTTTGTCTGTATTTGATGTTGCATTTGAGTAGATTGCTCTAGTATATAGCACTTGGGTATCATCTATCTATCTATCTATCTATCTATCTATCTATCTATCTATCTATCTATCTATCTATTCTGCCTAATCTATCATATTCTGTCATTCTCTCACTCATTCATTTTCATGCATTCTCTCTCTCTCTCTCTCTCTCTCTCTCTCTCTCTCTCTCTCTCT
>NW_004949095.1:11305594-11331813 GCF_000317375.1 Microtus ochrogaster
CTCTCTCTCTCTCTCTCTCTCTCTCTCTCTCACACACACACACACACACACACACACACACACACACACACACTCCTGGAGGATTTTGTTTATTTCACCTCAGAAGAACCGTGTTAACTGACATTTCATTGGCAACTCTAAGTCACTCACAGTGGGATTGCTGACACTATAAAGCTTGTGGAATTGTTCCTGCTGAAGGGTTACTGAACATCCATCAGTACACCATATTACATAACCCATTTCGTTTAGATTCTCTTCAGCTCTATTGATGCAGTTTAATTTTAATGATTGCCTCTCTATTCGTAAAAGCTCCATTTGATTGCTCATAAAATATGTCTTTAAAATACAGTGCTCCTTATTATTTGTGATGGAAAATTGCACCTTTAAACACTTAAGCCAAGTCCAAAGTTTCTCTTATATTTGCTGTCTTCTTGACACACGGGTGATTCCTTTTTCAATGCTGGGCTGTGAGTTTACGTTCAGCTGGGTGGTAGTAGAACTAGATCTCTTAGGGCTGACGAGGGTGTGCTTTGTCGGGGAGTATGTTATGGTTTTCCAGTGCCCAGAGCCGTTCTAATGTGTGCCCATGTCAAAGCCCTTTTTTGGCTTCATTTCGGATCAACTGTGCCACTCTGAGACCTGAATCACATGATGGGTAAACTATAAGAGTGAATTCTAGAGGATGTTTTCTTTCCATTCAAACTCAGGCTGAGAGGAACAGCGTTCCTCTCTCATCGTTCTATTTATCGGCAAGCGGACATTTGATGATCTATCATTTCCACTGGAGGTGGAGCTCTGGGAAGGCCTTGACTTATAATCTGTCAGTTCCTGCTATTGGTGCCTTTTCTGTTCTCTCTGTGTAACCATAGGACCCAAAGCTCTTGGGTATAGAGGTAGAAAATACCCCAACGTCAGCTATGTCTTCAGTGTTGGTTTAGCTTTTCTCGATGTCCTATGGTTTCTTCACTGGGGAATTTCTCATCTTCTCAATTGTGAAGATTGTGAAGAAATTGTGAGAAATTGTGAAGCACACTTCTCACTTTTCCTTAGCATGTCTACCTGTCCTGAAGTCACAAAAGCTATTCTCCAAACAAAACACTTGCCATACATCAAGGTCCACATGTTTTTATGAATGAACCATAGTTTAGAATAATTATAACTTGAATGCTTCAATTTATGCTCATTCTTCAGATATTGTAAATAAAAAATCTCGCCGGGCGGTGGTGGCACACACCTTTAATCCCAGCACTCGGGAGGCAGACAGGTGGATCTCTGTGAGTTCGAGGCCAGCCTGGTCTACAAGAGCTAGTTCCAGGACAGGAACCAAAAAGCTACGGAGAAACCCTGTCTTGAAAAATCAAAAATAAATAAATAAATAAATAAAAAATGTCAGTAACAGAAATATGCACACACATGAAGATATGTACTGAGTACTATATTACAGTCAAAATGGTATACTAAGATGTGTTATTGCTAACATAACAGAAGAGTTATTGATACTTACAAAATGTATTATAAACCAAAAATAAAAAAATCAGAAGTTGAAATAAAAAGGAATTACATCCTTTATTTTCCCAGATAGGATTTCTCTCTGTGTAGCTTTGAGGGTTCCTGGAACTCTCTCTGTAGACCAGGATGGCCTCAACTCATAGAAATCCACCTGCCTCTGCCTCATAAGTGCTGGGATTAAAGACATCTGCCACCACTGCCTGGCCGTATTTACATCTTAATCACCATTTTCTGGTCAAATTTAATTTGGGTTTCATATACTATAGACTTTCAATTGTCTTTGTGGTTAATAACCATTAGTGTGTACTTTTTATACGAATCTATGCTTTATATAAGTATGGGAGAATATAGTTTCATATTTTACTATTGTAAGTTGTTCTGATATTTAGATCAACTTTGTCATACAATAGATTTATTGTTTGCTAAAAAAAATTAAAGGTAAAATCCTAGCATAAGTTTTGAAAGTCATATAAGTTGAAATGTTTATCTCTAAGACTTAAGTTTAGTGATCAGGGGCTGGAGAGATGATGCAGTGGTTAAGGGCACTGATTACTTCTTCCAGAGGACCTGGGTTCAATTCCCAGCACTCACATGGCAGCTAACAACTGTCTGCAACTACAAGATCTGTCACCCTCACACAGACATGCATACAGGCAAAACACTAACACACATAAAATAAAAATAAATAAATTAAGAAAGACAAGAACAAAAGTCTTTGCTCCAAAGCTACAGAGAAACCCTGTCTTGAAAAACAAAGAGAAAACAAAAAGTTTAGTGATCAATAATACAATCAGGAAAATTGGGATACTTATGTCTACAGGGAAAGGAAGCCCACTGAAGCTTGTGATGATATCAGTGATCACACGATGTGTTTCAACTAAGGACACTTTTGCATATATTTTGACTTTGTCTTTCAGCGTTAGATTAAGAAATGAATACATCTATGGAGAAAAATCTTGGCATCCTGAATGCATATAATGCTTCCTCTATTATTTCCAGTCTGTGAATCTTAATTTCATTGGGAGACAGTGATACTAATGATGCCCACGACTGTCCTCACTTTTTCAGGATCACATGAAAAGTGAAAACAAATTTCAGTTATAAGTTAACAGCGCTCAAATCTCTACATTTTAAGAGATTTGCCAGTGTGATAGATTCTTCAAACAGGAAGGTGTTCTCTAAGCACAGAAGTAATCTGAAGATCTTCCGGGCAGGGGGACTATGTAGGTCAAGGGACAGAATGTGACAGAACCTGGTGCATGTCTGGTGTGGGCAGGTAGAAGTGGCTGTTGGGCAGCTTGAGAATCAGGACTGTGGGTAGTAGGGGAAGGCGAGCAGAAAGGGACTGAGATGAGGGGTTGTTCCAGAAATGCAGAGACGCAACCTACCTCAAAGGTCTCCACTGTGCTGTCTAAGAAGACATGGGGCATTTTTAGGGAGGTCAAATGGTCAAATCCCTACTTTGTTCCCTACTTCCTTCCTCCTCTGTCCTCCCCTCCTCCCTGCTTTGCTTTCTTATATTTATTAGAAGGTATTTTCAGGACTATTTGATCAACACTTAGTTTTGACTCTTTTTTTTTTAATTTATTTATTTATTAAAGATTTCTGTCTCTTCCCTGCCACCGCCTCCCATTTGCCTCCCCCTCCCCCAATTAACTCCCCCCCCCAGCCCGAAGAGCAATCAGGGTTCCCTGCCCTGTGGGAAGTCCAAGGAACCCCCACCTCCATCCAGGTCTAGTAAGTTGAGCATCCAAACTGCCTAGGCTCCCACAAAGCCAGTACGTCCAGTAGGATCAGAAACCCATTGCCATTGTTCTTGAGTTCTAAGTAGTCCTCATTGTCCACTATGTTCAGAGAGTCCAGTTTTATCCCAGGCTTTTTCAGACCCAGGCCATCTGGCCTTGGTGAGTTCCCTATAGAACATCCCCATTGTCTCAGTGTGTGGGTGCACCCCTTGCGGTCCTGAGTTCCTTGCTCGTGCTCTCTCTCCTTCTGCTCCTGATTTGGACTTTGAGATTTATGAGTTTTGACTCTTTTTAAGTCCTCCTAAGGATCGGATTCACTCCAGGTTCAGAAAGGAGACAGACACGGAGTCCTCAGGCCCACCAGGAGCCAGAGGCCCAGAGCATGGGTTGTGTCTGGCAGGGTTTCTGAAGGACAAAGGCAATGCTGTTTTCCTTAGTACTGTGACTGAAGTTGAGTTGCCCAGATGAATTCTGTGTATGGTCACAAGAACATCCACTTGTATTGGTTAGAGAATTCTGTGAGCTACAGCTGAGCACGTGTCCAAGGTGTTCCGCAGCTCCATCTTAGTGCACCTTCAACAGTTGTGTGTTCTTCAGTGAATCCAGAGTGTCTTTAGGTCAGCAAAGTTCTATACAAAAAAACTGGTATGGAGGACTGGACAGGGGCTGACTAGATGCTGAAGACCTGTTCAGGGCTTGCCTCTCTATTTCTAATTACTACTGCTGTGAGACGGGAAAAATGTCCATATTACAAATACAGCTTCTACTCAGCTTTTGATTGGGTTACATCCCAATCAACTCACCACGAGTTCAAATTACGGGGGCAAACCGCATGGAATGTACCTAGCCTACTATATACATCATGGTTTCCTCTTGTGTGGCTAAGGAGGAGCTGCATCCTGCCACTGCTGAGCATCTTGGGGGGGCGGGGGTCCTGGTGCATATTTCTAGCCTGAGCGAAGCTCCTAATTCAGAATCCCAAGCATGGTTTTTACCAAGTGCACTATTACACTGACGCCGCAGCCAAGTGGCAAAATGGAACTGTTAGCTAACTAAAAGCTACCCAGACTTCATTCACTGAAACGATCTTTCCATCTTGAATGAATTGACAATTTCAAGATCCAGTCTCTCTAGCGTCGGAGGCAAGTTCTTGCACAAAGAATAATCAGGGATACTTTGTGAATTTTTACACTCACAGTGAGATTGGTGGGGACAGCTTTCAGTTCAAAAGTACATCCCCATTGTTCAGTGGACTATACGGGACCAACTGGGGAAATCCAGTATATCTCACACACAGATGGACTCTGAGAAGTCATTTTAGACACAGGGGTGGTGCATGTCAAAGCTGTGCAAAACCGCAAGCCACTGGTGTATATGATACTTTCTGGCAGTCTGCTGGTCGCTGTCTTAGCTTCCTGCGCCTGTGTAATGATCTGGGAAGCTGGAGGGTTGGAATTTGTCACTTAAGCCCTTCACCCTCAGCTGCCAAGAGGTGGACACACACTGACCTCTGCTAACACAGTTGGACCATGTTCCATACACGGTCCCGCTAAACATGTAGTCACACAGTTCTGATGAGGACATCCTGTCTCGGGAATGCAGTGTGAGGAAAACTTCACCACCCTCGACTTGTTTGGGTATTTTCTGTTCCTCTCAGTTCGGCTGAAGCTGCTTTTCCTTTGAGCCAGGGCTAAAACAGAAGGGTGTCTTCAAACGTTACGATTACATTTCTCCCCATTTGGCTTTCACTGGAAGAAAACAGATCTTATTTTCTTGAAAGCACACAAAACCTCCTGAGCAGAGACCTGGCAGCTCAAGTTACAGCCCGAAGAATGCTTGGAGCTCATGGTTTATGCTAAAGATGCTGACAGATGTTGCCCAGCCTCGGGGAAAGCGGTCTGGTGAGGGAGTTCCGGGTGACAGACCATGTGGCTGCTTTGTAAATGCTAAATTCTTGTTGCTGAACAATTTTACTTTAAGTGAAACCCCGACATCCACCGTATTAAAATTTTAACAGATATTTGATGAAAGTCATTGAATTCCTCTGAAGCTCAGGCCTCAGAAATCACTAAGTCCTATTTTGCATTTTTTTTTTTTTTTTGCGACACAAGGAATTGTGCTTGTTACCCCTCTAAAGGGTCAGATAAAGGCCAGACTTCCGGAATGATGATACTGAAAGCATAGAGTGAAATGTGAGCTCTGAAAACCGTTGCAGGAACGCAATGTTGACCTTCTGATACATTTATTTCTAACAGCGAGTTTTCTTTGCCGATATACTAAAGTCTGAGTCGGGGGATGGTTGGCAACACTGGTCTGATCAGAAGCAGTGGAGTGTTTGAAGTGCTCTAGAGGGGCCGAGGGATTTTCTGGGAGGGTAATAATTCAAAGGGTGTCAGTAGGTGCAAATGAGTCTTGGCTATCAGAAGGAGAAAGAGGTGAATGACACTTTTGTCTCTGGGAGAATTAGAATTTCAGACAGACTCCATTTTGGATAATTCTGGTCAGCCTGTCTCCTTTTTTGATGTTTGTTCAGTTGGGAACGATAGAATGATATCCTCCATCTCCTAGTACGACACTCCTCGGGACTGTACGCTAAACTGCTAACGGTTGCTGCTCTCCACGTACATACAGATATAAGGGTTTCCTGCTGTAATAAATTCTGTCTAATATGAAAGAGAGCAAACCCTGTTTTTACAGGACCCTTTTCTTTTCTTTTTGGTCTTGCCTGGAATTCTAAAAGATTGCCTAGAGGCATTACTGCATAGCTGGGCTCCTGGCAGAATCGCTTTCCTCCAAAGTGAACTACTTCCTTTTTTTTTTGCTAAAGATAGCATCACAGGTAAGCAATCCTCTAAAAGCCCAGATGCTGCAGAAACAATCAAGAGGCATACAGTGGCTGGTTCGCAAAGGAAACTGAGCTCTCCATACTCACTAGCTCATTAAACCATTATCACAGAAGTACCCTCCGAGAAATAAACACTCAAATGAGACAGTGTGGAAGATGAAAGATGGTAGTGGCTTCACAAGGCCACTGCTGTATCACAAAGTCCTGCAGAACAGGCTGGCCCTCATCAGCCAGCAGGAGGAAGAGCTCTTATAGAGTTTTTGCTTATTAGCTTTTTTGTTTAAAAAATAAGACTAATTAGCTGAAAAGTAAAAGCTTTTGCTTATTAGATATATTAAGTGAATACAATGTGGAACAATTATAGGTGTTTTTATGGGAAGGAATCTGTACCAGATTGGCATTCACACGCAGCATCTGGGTGTGCATTGCACAGTGCGCACTGGCTGACTGGCTGTCATGTTTACTTTTTTGCTCCTTTTTTGGCCTTATGACGCATTGTCTGCGTACAGAAGGATTTGTATCTCCTGTGATTCTGACCCCAGCATTACAGCAGTCTCATTAGAGCTTACATAAAACTTCACACAATCGTTCAAACTAACACATCCCAAAGGCCAAATTACTCCAGTCAAACCAACCCAAGAAACAGATGGATTCTCTTGAGGTTTAGAGAACATTGTAGTGAGTTCAACTTAGGGGATAAGTGAGATTTTTTTTTTTAAATCTCACTTTCTAAAAATGGATGGTTAGCAATGGATTACTATAGTCATATCACCTAGATATAAAAGTCAGACTGAGTACTTCATAGTTATTTCCCTACAAAAATGAGTTAAAATGATGACAACCAGACCCAAAAGCTACATCATACCACAACAGTGAATCGAATAAACGTGGCTCACTTTTTCTTAGGCAAAGTAGGAAGGGTCAATGAATACCCTAACTACAAATATTCTCTAGGCCTTAAAAGACCTAACAGTAGCAGAATCAGTCACTTTCTCAGGAATCCTCAGTGTCAGAGATTGAACTAAATAAGAACTTTATTGATTACTTTCTCAACTAAGTTTCTCAAGGATGCCTGTTATCTCAGTTTGCATGGGATGAAATTTAGACTTCAAAGAAGGTGCCTATTAGGTCTTTGATACAGGATCTGAAGCTCTCAACATGAGAAAATAAATGGGCTATAGGGGAGGCAGCTGGTAAGATATTCACCAACCTCCAGAAAACAGTTCCAGCGTGAGCGGTGGTATCTGACTTTCCCAGAGAGTGTTGTGTGTGCAGATGATTCATGTAGCACGGTTACGACATTCATTTGTTGACAATGCTGCTGGGCATACAGGTATGGTGGTCCTGACTGCTGGGCATACAGGTATGGTGGTCCTGACTGCTGGGCATACAGGTATGGTGGTCCTGACTGCTGGGCATACAGGTATGGTGATCCTGACTGCATCTCTCTGGAATCTGGACTTACTACTTATCTGCTTTACAAGACGAGGTAAATTACTTAATCTCCCCCAGCATTGGACTCTGCTACCATGAAATGGAGAGAAGAACTCCAAGAGTAAAATATTTGCTGTAAGAGGAGAGGGGTTTAGTACCAGCACTGTGCCTGGCCTGTATTGTGAAATTACCAAAATGTTAGTTGCCTGGTTTCTTCTGTACCTAAATATTTTTCAGTGGGTTTTTCATATGTTAAGCAGATTGTGGTTGACTTTCTTTCCAGCTTTTCAAATCTGGCTGCTTTTCAGACTTGAATTCATTTCTGTGCACAAACGACTCTGTGCCTGGATATGTGATAAAATTTTGGTGGAATTAATAGCACAGCCTTAGGAATGAGAAAGACATGGGCCTGGACATTGGCTTTATTTATGCACTAAGTGACTCCACACAGTTCTAAAGATCAACAGCTTAGCTGTATTCCTCTGTCAGAGGCTGTGGTGATGTGAATGCGGAAGGTCTCCCACAAGCTCATATAAGCTCATGTATTCGAATACTTGGTCTCTAGTGGGAAGGGCTGTTCCAGAACTTTTAGGATGTGGAGCCTTGCTGGAAGAAGTACATCACTGGGGTCCAAGTTTGAAAGCATATATACTCACCCCACTTCCAGTTTTCCATGTATGGTTGAGACATGGTGTTCCAGCTTCCTGCCCCTGCCATGATGTCACTGCCATTATGGACTCGAGCCCGCTGAACCCATGAGCCAATGCAAACTGTATAAATTGCTCCCAGTTTTGGTAATTTATCACAGAAACAGGAGCGTGACTGCTATCTTTTAAGTGACCTATTTTCCTAGATTCCTTTTTTGTTTTGTTTTGTTTTGTTTTTTTTGAGACAGGCTTTCTCTGTAGCTTTGGAGCATATCCTGTCCTGGAACTAGCTCTTGTAGACCAGGCTGGCCTCAAACTCACAAAGATCCGCCTGCCTCTGCCTCCTTAGTGCTGGGATTAAAGGTGTGCACTACCACCACCCAGCTTTCAGTTTACTAATTTTTAAAAAAAGATTTTTAAAACTTATTCTTGCTCCCCACCCCCATGGGGACATGTGTTCCATAAGGCACATGTGGAAGTCAGAGGGTAGGAATCAAACTCATCAGGACTCGAAGCTTTTGCACCAAATGCTTCTAACTGCTGAGCATCGCACTGACTCCAGTTTACTAGGTCTTTCTCCAGCTGTGTTTAGCTGATTTCACTGGCTCTCTTGGTGGAATTTTTCACATCTGTGCTTGAACTTCATTTCTAGAAGTTACAGTTTTCCAAACCTGTTTGATTGTCATTGCTTTTGTTGCTAAGCTTCTTTATTTCTATCTATTAAGTGTTTTGGTTTTATTTCTGTGATTTACGCCCCTACTGTATCTTCAGAGGACCGATTCCAGACCACTGCTTCTCATATTCTCAGTTGTGGCTCCCTTTCTCCCTCTTTACTTTCTTTCTCCTGATGTATTTTCTCTAGAACACTACCCTAGAGAAGGCATAGGTGGACCTTGAGGATTTATGTTGCTTCTGCTGGTTCTTCTGGAGGTACCACTAGCACAGGAGATGACTTTTTCACTGGATCTCATTTGGACCAGGCTGGCCTCCCACTTGCTATAGAGCTGGGGCTGACCTTGAACTCCTGACCCTTATCTCTACCTCACAAGTACTGAGAGTATAAGCATGTGCCACCCTGCCCAGTCCATACCTGAGGTTCTTGATTCACACACACTGTGAATCTGACTTAAACTCAAATATTGGCTTAAAGGCAGATGCCTTTACTCCCCTTTCAGTTAATGCCACAGTTAGCACAAGATCGTTCTCTTGCTGTGTGTGTCCTTGCGGATGCTGTGTTTGTTTATAACATCTTCTTAGACCAAGGTGTAGCATTTCTTCAAGGGGTGGCCCTGGCAATGGTTGTAGAACTGGAAGTATCCTATTTCTTGAGATTCATTTTAGCTACCATGATGAAGGATACTTCATTCAGCATTTTAATTATGATCGTATGTGATAACTTAGCTGGGCACCTGGCCTGCCATTCTGTTGAGAAGAGCCCTATCTGTCCCCATTTAAAACTTAACACCTCTTTCTTTCATCCACTTGATGCTTAGTCCTCTGTCCTGATTTCCTGCTCTTGATCAAATGTAGAGAAGATGGTAGCTTTGATTTGCTCCAGTGTCTGCATAGTTCTTAGAATAAAAACCCCCTTGAGAAGAGCATGTGAGATCCGGTAAGAGTTTCTCTAAACTTCCTACCTCCGGCCTTTCTTCCACATGTCTTCACAAACGTCACACAACCCCAGCCATGCCCCTCAGTTTCCCCCATACATTTTTTTTTAGCTAAATTGTCACTTAGCCTAGCTATCCTTCTCCAGAATTTCATGTATACTCTTCAAAAATCATCTTACAATTCTTTACAAAGCACTTTTAGACCTCAACCTTGTTTGTGCAGAAAACAATTAGGCAATTCTTAGTGCCAATTTCTAAGGTACAGTTCCTGACTTGATTATTATATAAGGTGGTCCTCTGTGATGTTTTTATTTGCCTTTTATAGTACAGTTGGAGATAACTTTGTGCGTTATTTTCAGAATAAAACAGTACCTGGTAAACAGAAGGTTCTAACTAAATGTCTGTGCAATTAAATAAGTCAGATAGCACGTAAAACCTTAGCAATTTTGGGAGTGAGGAATGCAACTCAGTAAAGTCTTGCACAATGAGGTGACCTAAATTCCACCCCCTAGTACCCAGTATGGTGGACATACTGGTATGTGCCTGTAATCCCAGCAATGGGTAGTAGAGACAGGGGGGTTCCCACAGCTCATTGGCCAGGTTGTCTAGCAGAATTTAGGAGCTTCAGGTTCAGTGAGGGACCTGGTCTGATAAGGTGGAGAGAACCTGAAGAAGTTATCCAGTACTGATTTCTGGTAAACACACACATATACACATGAGCACAGGGCATCGACCCCTCATGCTGATTTTTCTCAATGTTTAAACCTTCAGCCATTAGTATTTTGGAGCAATTCTAGTCTATTCAGCTTGAGCTGAGTCCTGTCACAAAAACACTGAGAAAAGGAAACAAATTACATAGATTCCATTTGGCAAACCCAGGGCTTACAGATCTGACTGTGGTTCAGCCTCTGGCGCCATCAGTTGGGCTCAGAATCAAAAGCCGTGGAAGCTGGTAATTAGCGAGGACTCTAGACCACTCTGTTGGCAACGGCAGGCTTCTTATAGCCACTGGGAAAGTGGGTTCAGAATTGCTGTCTATAACAACAGTGCTCCCTCAGAATGGATGACTACAATTATAGGGCCTTTTTCGCAGAGGGAAGACTGCAATTATTAAACATATTGAGATATCTGTCAAGGTGTTAATATTTAAATTACCCAGCCTGGCTACTCCCAAGGACCATCTTTGTAGCTCCTCTTCAGTAACACGAGAATGGAGAGCACCTTCTCTTCCATTCCTAGTGGTAAAAAGGACCTTAGCCTAAGCATTGCAACCACCAAACCGTTCTTGGCAAAAAAGGATACAATTTCCCTTCCATTGATTCCAACAGAATGAAGCCAAGGATATGCATTTGCCAGGGTAGTGAAAATGTAATTATGGAAGTCACATTCAGAGGATGGGGTTTTTTGAGTCTTGCCTGGCCAGGCTGTTCATTTCTCAAACTTGAGTATTTAATGAAAAGAAATTGGTTACACTTGGTTACACCAAAGCTGCTCAATTTGGTCTCAGACATGATCATTGACAGAAGGAGGCAAAAAGCTTGAAGAGAAGGGAAGATGATTGTGTTCCAAACTGACCAGCTGTGGGGAAGTTTATATTTAAACACACACACACACACATACACACACACACACACGCACGCACGCACGCACGCATGCACGCACGCACGCGCACGTAGGCACACAGTGAGTGACTCACAAGGAAAGAATTCTTAAGCTTTCTTCAGGGAAACTCAGTAAATAACATGTACAATAAAATGGAGATGGTGTTGTCTGCTTCTCTTGGCTGTTCCAGATCACATAATAAACTCATTCTTTCTTTCGCTTTCTCTCTTTCTCTCTCTCTCTCTCTCTCTCTCTCTCTCTCTCTCTCTCTCTCTCTCTCTCTTCTGAACACATTTATTCTTCCTGGGAGCTCACAAACAACAAGTCCTACTGTGGCTTCCTTGCGATTTTTGCACACTACTCTGTGTCTGGGACTTCGTGTTATAGAAAACTCTTGGAAGGAATATGGAAAGAATCCTGCTTCCTGTTAGAGTGCTGAGTTTCTCAGACAGTTGCCTCTTGTATTCCCACTGCACTCTGTTTCTCTGAAAGTCAAAGCCACACATAGAAGCAAGGCTGGCTGGAATTAATTCTTCCTGCCCTGTCTCCGGGAGAACCAACTCCTTTCGGCGTGCTCAGGATACACAGGGTAGTGACTAAAAAGCCCCCGCCTGCCTGGGTTTACTGGAATATGGTGTAAATCATAGACTTTGCAGGCACTCTGGAGCCCTGTGCTGTTTAAACGCAGGGCTAAACTGACATAATCTATAATGGTTTCGGTTCTGTTCTTTCTAATTAACAAAAGCTTTTGGAATTCTGTTTTTTTATTTTTTTTCAGTCTCTAGGAACATCATGCAATGAAAAAAAAAAAAAAGGAAAAGCTGGACATAATAAAAATCCACCCTGACTGATTAAAGAGAGCCTTGTTTTCAGGGAAGAGGAGCAAGGCAGACTTCCATATTCCCAGAGCCTGCCTAGAAAGCTTTGTTAAGGCACTGGCGTCTAACCAGCAAGCCTTCAGATGACTTTATGTTAATTAAAATTCCGGTTAGTTCCAGAGGTGCAAGCCTGCATGTGTAAGCAACTTCAAAGGCTGTCCAGGTTACTGGCTACACTCCCTTGCTGTGGGCAGGATTGATCTGTGATAAAACTGACCACTTTAAATTAAGTTTATTACTTTATTACTACAGAGGGTTGGAGTTTTTCTCTCTCTCTCTCTCAATGGATAGATGTATTTATAGGCTTGTTGAAAAATTATCCATTTTTTAAATATCCCCCCTCCCCCTAAAATTAAGACAGGAATAAAAAAAGAAGTTATTTAACAGGAAAGAAAAGGATTGACTCCTACCTGAAACATTGCTTTCTAGATTACGAATCAGTGATTAGATGAAATAAGATGCATGCCCACTTCCATAACATGCCTATGTTCAATTTAGCTATGTGTGCATACGTGTGTGTGTGTGTGTGTGTGTGTGCGTGCATGCCAGGGTGCATGTGTGGAGGGCAGAGGTGCTGGAATCACACTCAGGTCCTTGGCCTCAGGAGCAAGTGCCTTGACCCTCCAAGCCAACTTCTGGCCCAACATTTACATTTTAAACTGTAGAAATGTTTCAGCACTGGTTTAGTGAGAAGAAACGACCCTGGAATCAATAAAAAATGGGCAATATAATTTATTTCCCATTTTGTGTCATTTGATTGTAGATTCACAGTGGGCTCTTGCTACTGTTTGGATGAGTGTCCCCCAAAAGCCCATGTGCAAAGTCCTGGTCTCTGGGGCCAGAGAGTCTGTGAACATTTAAGACAACCTTAAGGCTCTGGGGTAGGACCCTTGAAGGGATGGATTCCCTTCTCCAGCTCTCTGTCCCTCCTTTCCCTTACTTTATGAACACTCTCTCTGATATGTGCTCCCACCATTATTTTCTGCTGACCCAAGCAGAGGTCAAACCAGTAGGCTTAAATCTTGGATACTGAGAGCTAAGTAATAAGCTTTTATAAATTAATTACCTCAGGGATATTGTTACGGTACTTCGAAGCTAGCTGTACAATATTCCATGTTTGTCAGTGGCTATTATCAGCAGGAACAGCCCAGCGGGTCTTGGGCAGGGGACCAATCAGGGAGACAGAAACAAACCACAAAGACGACAACAAGGTTCTTTCCATACAAGGAGAATCTGTCAACTCTCAATGACAACACAGTCCTTGAAGGATATGCTCTAAGTCCTTCTATGGATATCTGAAGCCAAAGGTGGTTTCTAATCCCATCTATGTGATCTTTTCCCAATGCATCCACACCTATGAGATTAATTTTTAACTTAGATACAATAAGAGGTTAAAGGTAGCTAATGATAAAAAGAATTATAACAATATACTATAATAAAATTATTTACAAAAGTTATTTTCTAGTTTTAGAATTTTTTCTCTGTAAATTTTTGGGCCTGAGTTGACATATGTACCTGAAGCTGTGGGAGTGAACCTGGAAAGGGGGTGGAAGAAGCACTACACAGAAGTGTGGACCCACTTCTGCCTCTATCATCAACTCAATTCTTAGGGAGCATCTAACTCAGAGATTGGGAAGGGGAGCAGTCTTAACAGAAATGGGTTAAATTAAGATGTAAGGCCGGGCGGTGGTGGCGCACGCCTGTAATCCCAGCACTCGGGAGGCAGAGGCAGGCGGATCTCTGTGAGTTCGAGACCAGCCTGGTCTACAAGAGCTAGTTCCAGGACAGGCTCCAAAACCACAGAGAAACCCTGTCTCGAAAAAAAAAAAAAAAAAAACCAAAAAAAAAAAGATGTAAGAACTAGCCAATAAGAGACTAGAGCTGATGGGCCAAGCAGTGATTTAATTAATATAGTTTCTGTATGATTATTTTAATTCTGGGCAGCCAGGACAAACAAGCAGCCTCCTCCTACAGTGTGGCACTGCCTATAGTGGACTGGGCATTCCCACATTAATCGTGAAAATATTTGATTTATTCAGATTTTTGACTGTGTATGCATTTTTATATTCTCATTTTAATTTTGGAGAATTCTGTGTCTACATGCGCATTTTCTAATATATTTACTGGGGTATCTAACTTCAGTTACATTTAGTATTTTTGCAATTTAAACCATTTGCATTTATTTTCATGAATCAGAACTAGGAAATTTAAAATTTTTTTGTTTGTGATTTTATTGGACACTTTTAGCCTGTCATCTGGCTTCCAAATACACAGGGTCCTCACAGATAGTAGCTCTATTTCTTTTATTTGCTGATCCTGCCTGCTGCTAAAGTTATAAAATATATTCTTTAAATGAGAAAAAAAATTGCCCACAGTCTAGTCTGTTGAGTGTTCCTCTTTCCAGGTGACTCTAGCTGTGTGCAGTTGACAAAAGCTAGTCAGCATAAGTAGTATAAAATTTAATATACTCTTTTGGTGTATATTTATGGTGTGTGTTCA
The DNA here is from genome assembly GCF_000317375.1 of Microtus ochrogaster. Classification (NCBI taxonomy): domain Eukaryota; kingdom Metazoa; phylum Chordata; class Mammalia; order Rodentia; family Cricetidae; genus Microtus; species Microtus ochrogaster. Next base: position 11,320,364 of record NW_004949095.1, read on the forward strand.
CATGTGAGTATGGACACACGTGTACCATGTTGTATCTATGTAAATCAGAAGACAACTTTGGCTATTGGTCCTCACCTTTCACACCATGTTGTTTGGTTTATGTGTGATCCACAAGCTGAGATTCTTCTTTCTCTGCCCCCTTGGTAGTGCTATACTGTTATCTCTCTCTCTCTCATACACACACACACACACACACACACACACACACACACACACACACACGTGTTTGTGTTCCTGCATTTAGCTTTATGTAGGCTCTAGGGATTTGAACTCTGGTCATCAGTGTTATACACCAAATACTTTACTTACAGAGCCATTAATCTGCCCCTGTATTATACTTTTAGAAACGGAACAATAACAAGTGTTAATATTATTTGTAATTATTCTAGATGTTTAGGTAAGCAGAGCAGCCTATTTAAGCTCTATTATCTCTGGTGCCATTTCAATGAGCTTGAAATGAGAGGGGTGGAAAGAATCACGGGCCCGTATTTTAATTAGTAGTGTGTATACAGTTCATGCTAGGCAAGTGCACCTTGGGATACCCTGAGCCAGAGACTCCAGGAGCCCTTCCCACAGATCACTGACTACAAGGTGATGAGAAGTAGTGGCTTTAAAAAAATGGTGTTTGTGGGGTGTTGTTTAGTAAAATAATTTTAGGGTTAGATTTTTTTATACCTTTTTTTTAAAAAAAAAATCTGGTGCCTCTCATTCTTTAACTACGAACATGCCACATTGTTCACTAGAAGGGCTATACAGAACCCAGTGCAACCATGGGTATTGACACAGCTTCCCACTTCAGTAGGTTTGAACGCAGTGCACTGTCAGCAGCCCAGGGAGATAGAAAAGCAGAGAACTACTGAAGGGGAACTTCCAGGTGTGTCCTTGGGGATGGGTCGGTGGTAGGGCACTTGAGAACACTACTAAGGGAGGCGAAGGCATAGAAACCAGAGCATAAACCATCGTTTAATTAGGGTTAATACTATATAACATAAATTATGTATATAATATGTAATTATAAAAGTTCTGTAGTAACTATTCACTTTGAAATTTTCTACTTCTATATGTATATATTAAAGAAATAATTAGAAATGTAGATGAGGAGTTATATACAAAGTTGTTTATTTTAAATTTAAATATGTTACTAAATTAGAAATTGAACACACACACACAGAGTTCATGAACTCATGACTCAAACCTTCCTCTAGATTAAGTCCGGTCACTTTCACTTATTTGATGTGACCTTCTACTAGCTTACTAGCCACAATGAGTCTAATGGTCTTCACTTCTAAAAGGAGGGACTGACGTATATCTTATACTAGGTGTTGCCTTCAGCAGACTATTGGAATGTTAAAGCATAGTCCTAAAAAACAGACTGAAGCGATGGCTTGGCAAAGGGGCACAGCATCCCAGAGCCTAGAGTACCGAGGGGGTGGGTGAAGAAACCAAGTGACTCGGAAGGTTGTCCCCCACAGGATATAATGTTGTTTGTCCCTGTTTTAGGATACCAAACACACACACACACACACACACACACGCACGCACGCACGCACGCACGCACACACACACACAAAATTTCTTCTGCTTCCCACACTATAGAATGTACAGACTGAACTAAGAATAAAATGCAATTACATTTAAGTTCCATGTACTGAAAACAAACAGCTCGTAACCTGCATTGCTGTATTATGCCTAGCCATGAAGGATGATGCATTGTTAGTACTCTGTACATCAGACAACTGGCTGGCGACATTTCAAGTGAGTTAGTCATGTTGATGAGGCAAATGTCAGCATTTTTGTCCTGTCTCATATTCATACTTCTCCTTTCTGGCCCCCCTAACTTCTCTCCTTCATGTTACCACCCCAAACCATCATCCCTGAACTATGCTCAGATCCATAATTCCCAAATCATTTTTTCTATCATTTATATTAATTCATTGGACTGTTCCACAAATATTCCTATATATTCTAAATTCTATGTATATAATAAGTTAACAGAACTAGAGGGGCAGGGCTTGTCTTCACAGACTATGAAGGATAGTTAAGAAGATGTACAGCAGGCACGCCAACCCCTAAATCTTATCAGCTGGTAGAACAACACACAAATTACTGGCATAGAAAATCCTGGTTTTCATGCATGGTCACAGTGTTGAGACAGGAAGATCACTGAGGCTTGCTAAGCCTACCTCCAGGATCAGTAAGAGTCTCTGTGTTAAGAGAATAAGATAGAGAGTGGTACCCTATGCCCTTCTCTGGCCTCTGTAAATGCACAAGCATGAACACTTATAAACATATACACACATACAGCATAGTCATACGTACACCAAGAAAAAGAAAAGGGAGATTTTAGTTATGACTAGAGACAAAATATGAAAACAGATACACACAATAAGAGGGTTGGGACATGGGAAGGGGGAGATTACTTATCTTTCTATTGGTCTATCTAAACCCAAGAGAATGAGAGATGCATGGCTTAATAAAGGAATGCAATAACCAATAAAATTTTCCTATTCTTTGGCCTAACTGGAAAAAAAAAAAGAAAAGAAAATCCTGGTTTTATCTAAATCTAAAATCTACTATTCCCCAACTGGTCCTAAAAATTTAAACCCTGCCTTTTTGCTACTTACTTGGAAGTCCATTCTACTTGCTAGGCAGTTATAATACACTGTCTTTATTAATGACCTGTCCTTGAACCACGGCTACCATTTTATACATCCATGCTGACCGCTTATTGCCTATAAATATATATAAAGGTATGAATTTTATGCTTGTTCCGCTTCTGTAGCTCATCATAATCATAATCCTCTTGGCACTTTGCATGGATTGGGAATGTGAAAGTATTAATAGCCTTCACAAGGCGTGGCTGCTATAACAGACCTCAGGAATTCTGTTATGCTTGAAGGAAATTAAAACATAAAGGCTTTATTTCTGTGCTTGAAAAACAGGCTGAGCAATTCTATGTGGATGGCTTTATCTTTGGGCCCTGTCTCAATTGTTCAGGCTACACTAAAAGGACTAATAAACGATTGGCAAATAATAAAGTCCGTTGTCTTAGCAAAGACAGGTGTCTGTCTGATGACCCATGAGTTGAGAGGCTGAGCCACCTGGAAAGTGAAGAACAATGATGCTAAGGATAAGAAAATTAGAAAATGTTTTCTTGATAAAGATTCAGATGTCAGCTGATGCTTTTTGAGCCTATTTTTAGAATACATTCTAATAAACACAGAAAATGTTTTATGTTTTTTCCCCTTTTCATGGAATACCATTGTTAAAGTAGGCTTTTAGTGGAAACACGTAAATGTTACCCAAATTTACAAAAATCCCCCCCCATTTAATAGAAGACATATGTTCATAAAAAGTGTTAGTACAGGAAGTTCCTTAAAACATCCATAGACGTTGACCTTTAAATCCTCGTTCAAGTTTATAAGCCCGAGTTAGAAATTCTGTATGGTTACTGTCATACTTTCCAAGACAAACTAACCAAACAAAGGATGGATTGTGGGGTGGGGAGGTGGATTTCAGATCCCAGCACCCAGGAAAAATCATTACAGCTTTGGGTATTCCAGCAACTAGGGCAGGGGGTGTGGAAGTGGGTGGAACCCAGGAGCTTGCTGGCCAGTGGAAGATGAACCCAGGACCTTCAGGTTCAGTGGAAGGCCCCATCTCAAACGTACAGTGGAGAGAGACAAAGCACACCTAATGTTGACCTCTGTCCTTCACAGGTGTGCACACTGAAACATGAACACACCAATACGCTTGCACATACACACCTAGCCCCCCACCCCCAAAGAACAGGTGTGCTCTCCCATGAAACGGGAACCACTGAAGCGTGATGGCAGTGTGGGCTGCAGTTAGAGTTTGGAGTCTGGATGGATAACAGTCCAGAACTCATCCAGAAATTCAGCCACAGAAGGGCTTCTTACTAATCCTCAGGATGCGGAGGGGCCGCTCTGAAACCCTGGAACCTGAGGATCTGAAACAAAGGCACTATTGAAATCCAGAGGCAAGGAGGAGATGTAACCTTTCAGATTCACAAAGGGTCTTTCACTGCCTTTCAGGGAGAGAAGAACATATCTGCACAGGCAGGATTAAGGGTTGAAACCTGCATAATCATTGCAAAATATTTGTAATCAGCAGGATTACATGCTAATGTCAAGTTCGCAGTCTCAGATACGCTTCAACTTTTATCTCAATGTCTACTTCATTTCCACAATCATCTTTGACTTCCTCATGATAGTCTATTTTCTTAAGAACTTTAATTCTTACGTTACATATTTTTCTTCCTGGATATTCAGGTTTTAAAAATATATTTTGTTTCTTTTCACCAGCCTTTATTTAGATAACATTCTTAACATTTGTTTATGCATTTTAAAATCCTTTTCTTAGAAAACTTTTGCAAAAGAGAGCAATGATAGAAAAATGAGGACGTGCCACATGAGCAAACACGGAAAGGGAATAGAACATTAGCCCTAATGGAATAGTTCCCAAAATTTCTGTATTCAAATACAGTTAACCCATCTAAAGAATTCAAAGCAAAAGTGGGATTATGTTTTGTTCTCCTACCTCTTGTGAAAATTCCCATTTTCACATACACATACACTTTACTTCTTAGCATTTAATTATCTTTGAGGGCCACTGGTTTTGCTTTAAACACTGGTAGTTATGAAGAATGCTTCAAAAGATTTTCAAATTCCTTGGGATAAATATTGAAAAAATTATAAAAATAAATGTTTAGGAGGGGAATAGCTGGGCTCCAAGATCCTAACCTTCTTTTTTTCCTATTCACTGGCTTTATACATGTATACATATAAGCTCTTATACTTTTATTATTTCCAGATTTATTATTCTTTGCCTTATATTAACTTATTTCCTTTCCCAAAGTTGTTTCCTTCTCTCTTTTTTAAGATGTATGTTTATGTGTTTGAGTGTTTTGCTTATATATATGTCTGTGCACCATATGCATACGTGGTACCTGCAGAGGTCAGAAGAGAATGTCACATCCTCTGGAGTGGAGTTATGGGCATTGTGAGTTGTGGTATTGGAAATTGAACCTGGAACCTAAGGAAGAATACACAGTGCTCTTAGCCATTGAGCCATCCTGAAGGTTTTAGTTGTTCTCCTTCATTAAAAGCAATACATCTACTTGAACTGGCTTTTCCCTTCCTTTGGCAATGGTTACATCTGCAAACTGAGACTACTTGTTAATTTTCCAGCTGCCCAGACCCAAATAATCACACAGAAACTATTTTAATTACAATACCATTTGGCCAATAGCTTAGGCATATTCTTAGATAGCTCTTACATCTTAAGTTAACCCATTTCTATTAATCTTTGTATCACCACAATGCAGTGGCCTACTGGTATGGTTCCAGTGTCTTTCTCCTTCAACAGCTACATGGTGTCTCCCTGACTCTGCCTTCTTTCTCTCTCTATTCAGTTTAGTTTACCTGCCTAGCTCTATTCTGCCCTGCCATAGGTTAGTGCATTTTCTTTATTAGCCAATGATAATAAAGCCTATTCACAGCATACAGAGGGAAATCCCACATCATACACCCTATGATATTTCCTTCCTAGTGTTTTCATTTTTGTTACATTTCAAACAGTGTTAAGTACTCATTTCTGTTTGAATGCATTTTGGCATATATTTTTTCATGTAAGTACATATGTTTTTTTATGTTTAAAATCTTCTAGGCAGCCGGGCCGTGGTGGTGCATGCCTTTAATCCCAGCATCGGGAGGCAGAGGCAGGCGGATCTCTGTGAGTTCGAGACCAGCCTGGTCTACAAGAGCTAGTTCCAGGACAGGCTCCAAAACCACAGAGAAACCCTGTCTCGGAAAACAAAAAAACAAAAACAACAACAACAAATCTTCTAGGCATTTGTACCTCAACTTATTGTGCTTTACTGAACTTAAAAAAAATATTGGGCATCTTAAAAATCGAAGGTTTGAGACAACCCTGTATTGATCTAGTCTTTGACTTCATTATTTCATGAGATATAATTGCTACCATTTTTAGCAAAAAGTATTTTTAAATTAAGTTTTAAAAATTTGAAATTAAAAATTTTAAGTTAATTATGAATATTGTGATATTTTGTTTGTGATATAACAAATAAAGATTGCCTGAAGATTAGAATATCAAGCTAAACCACTAGTTAGTTATAGACACCAGGCAGTGGTGGCACACACCTTTAATCCCAGCACTTGGGAGGCAGAGGCAGATAGATCTCTGTAAATTCAAGGCCACCCTGGGCTACAGGAGATTGACTTAGTCTAAAAGAGAAACAGAGCCAAGCAGAGATAGCTCACACCTTTAATCTCAGTACTTGGGAGTCACATGCCTTTAATACTGGCACTAAGAAGGTGGAGACAGGAAGGGATATGAATGGGCAGAGAGAGGAATAGAAGGCGGAAGGAGACAGGAACTTACAGCATTCAGTTTGAGATTTTGCAGAAACAGCATTCAGTCTGAGGATTTGATTTGAGCATTCAGAGAAGTACGGACTCTAGTGGCTGGCTGCTCTGCTTCTCTGATCTTTCAGCTTTCAGCCTCTAATATCTGACTCTGAATTTTTATTTGATAAGACTAATTAGGATTGTGTTACATACAAATGACTTATTTTATTTGTATGTGTGGGTATGTGCTATGTGTTCGCATGTGCTCTGGGAGGTCAGAAGAGAGTGTCAGGTTTCCTGAAACTAGAATTCAGATAATTGGGAGCTTCTAATGGGTGCTGCAAACTGATCCTTGGTTCTCTGCAAAAGCAGCAAGTGCTCTTTACCCTGGAGTCATCTCTTCATTCCCAGAATATACTGTTTGCAAAAAAAAAATATTATTACATACTTAATAGACTACAGACTAGTATAAATGTGAATTTTGTATGTACTAGCAAACTAAAAGGTTTGTGTAACTCCCTTTAGTGTGATGTATGTTTTATTGCAGTGGTTGGGAACTGAACCTATAATATTTCTGAAGAACAGCTTCCATATCTAGTGTTCTGTGGTTGGTTTTAGGTATACAGTTTCTATATATCTTAGAACACCCTCCCTTCATCCAAAGGGGCTGTTTTGTGGGAATTTCAGAGGATGGGTAGCACTAAATCCTATGCAAATGTTTGCACTGATGCATACAGACCCAGGATAAACTTTATCAAGTGCACATAGAGGGAGATTATGAAACCAATAAGAGAATAGAACAATATAAGAAAACACCATAATAAAAGTTAGGCAAGGGTGGTGTCTCATGGCATCCTATTGCACTTTGCCTTTACACTTGTGTGTGTCTGGAGGCCAGAGGGCAGCACCAGCTGCCAATCTCAGAAAGGCAGTCCTCCTTTTGAACAGGATCCTTCACTGACTTGGCCCGCATCAGCTCGGTCAGGTTGGTTGGCCAACAAGCTCCAGGGAGCCTCTTCTTTCCTTTCTAATACTAAAGTTACCAATGCATATTCCCATGCCTGGCCCTTTGTTTGCTTTTTGGGGATCAAATTCAGGTTCTCGTGCTTATGTGACAAGCACATTACCAGCTGAGCTATCTCCTTAGCTTAACCTTTCCACTAAACGAAGATGTTTAAAACATTTTTTGGCATGCCTGATTGTTGTTGGTATTACCGTTCTTATATCTGAACACACTGCAATATCATGACAGTCTGGTAAACCGGGATGGCTACTGAGTAACTAAGGAGAAGTCAGCATATACAGTATGGATACACTGGATAAAGGAGTTACCTATGTACACGTCAGGATGGTGTGGCACTACTCTGTCTTATCATGATACACAGAACTAAGCATTTCTTACTTAGAATCTTCCACTTAATATTTTTAGATTGCCGTTGCCACAGGTAACTGAAGTTGAAGATAATGGGGGACTGAGTTGTACGTATTTTGAATCAAAATTATTTCTTATAGCAACTGCATCCTTTTTCATTTTCCTTTTTGTCCAGAGGATGGACAAAGACAGTTTTAAACCTCAATGACTATAGTAGCTGCTGGTGACTATTGCATAATTTGATAACTTCACTAAGGTAAATCATTCAGAGACATGAACATCTACTTTCTAGTTCCAAAAGAAAGCTCCTTATAGGATCACCTTCAAAATCATTGTCAATGATAGCATGCTTTCTAAATAGACACAAGAAACTCCATTTTGGATGGAGGTGTAGCTAGGTGGCTTAGTATTTGCTTTTCACATCAAGATCCCGGGACAAATTCCCTGTGTTTACAAGAAAACAAACAAACAACAACAACGACAAAAAGAGATGTTTTTTATGCTCTGAGGATTGAAGAATCCCATTTAAAAGTTGCTATGAACCACACAAAAGATTATCTGCTGCAGTATGAAAGAAAATATGTCAAAACAGCTCTGATCTCTGAAACATGAGTTTTCATTCACTAGAGAGAAGCCATTTCATCTTGAACACATCAGAGAAAATAAAAATATAGTAATAAACCCTACTGACCCTTCAGAAGCCTCATACCATCACCCATGACCTTGTTTCCGAGCCACATGTTCAGTCTCACATAACTCCAGAGTCTACTTGGCAAGATCAATATGTTCAGGAAAATAGAAAATCTAAATCGCTTCTCACAATGTTCTACTCCCAACTGGACAGTTCTCCTCCTCCAACTGGTTGTGATTAATGTCAGTGGGCTCAAAAATCTACACATCAATAATTTTCTTTTAATGTCATTTTGCCAAAGTAAAACCAAAGGTTTTGGGGTGCTGCAGTGATTTGACAGAGTAGTTGTTTTCATAGCCACAGGGACCTGGAGCAACACCTAGAGGCCAGCATGTTTTCAAACATTCCTTTTAACTTTAGTGCTATCCTTACTGGTTTATGCATAAAGTTAGCCAACTAGATAGGGGTTCTCTAGAAATCCCAAGAAAATATATTATCATGCTCTTATAAGAAAAATATGGAAATCATGTACATTTCTTAAAAAAAAAAATCCTAATGGAGTCAGCGGTTTCTATAACTGCTAAGAGTGCTTTCCTGGTCATGCATTTTAAATATTCAAGAGGATGCACAGCACAACACCAACCTCTTGGCTCCTTTAATCAACCAATATTATAACACCAAGTATCAGTAAGACATTGCCAGCCAGAGGGATGAAGTATTCTGTGGCTCCCAGGTGTCTCTCACACATGGTAGAAACAGCAGCAGCAGGAGCAAGGGTCTATCATAAGAAGGTCAAATGAACCAGTACAGACTCAACATCTGTCCTCTTCAATACACGTCTTGGCACCATTCCTTTGGCAAAGTCTGTCATGGAAAATGACTGGTAGACATCAGAGGATCACCAAATAAGTAAGCGCCTCTCCCACTGACAGGAGCTGGCCCAGTCTACTCGCCTTTCTGAAAGCATCCAGGAATCATCCTACAAAGTGTTTTAAAATGGTGGAAAGCAGGTGCTTGGAATGGCTTCCTTTGCTTGCACGCTAAGGCCCTTACCCACATAAGGTGTGTATGAAGTTACCACATTTCACTGTGCTAGTGCCCAGTACAGATACTGAAAACTTATTCTGATTTCAAAGATATTATTCAATTTCTCCTTTTCAAGTGAAATATGGTCAATCTTATACTTCTCTTGGGGAATTATAAGACTCCTTTAGTTTAAAAAAACTGAAGTTAGATAAATTTTTCTTTCAAAGGGTAATAAAAGAATCCTTTTTCTATAATGTAAAACTTTTAGAAGCATTAATATTGGGGTCCAGGATTCCCTAAAGGTTACTAAATCTCAGGAAATGTGCCTTCAGAGAAGATGTTAAATTATGTAGTATTGAATGGCTTCTCTCTTGGACAGAGCAAGGAGCAAAATTTTCACCCGAAAACCTCAGGTTTGCAGATGGTACTTCTGACTGACAATTGTACTCAACAAATAAGTTGCACAAAGGCAAAACAAGCTCTCTGAAACTTTTTCGTATGCTATCTGCTGTTTGTTCACATTCTCAAACTGACTCATGTCCTGGATTCTGGCCTTCCTAGTGAAGACATGGACTTCTGTGGTCAAGGGCAACTTGTCTAAGGGAAACAGAGACTCTACCCTGAGCAATTTAGAATATCACTATGCCAACAGATAAACATTTTCCAAAGGAAAAATAAGACTCACAAAAGAAAATTTTCCCAGAGTTAACTGTTTTTTTCTTACAAAAGGGAAATTACCCGTTTCAGGAGAAATAGCAATTGCTATTCAAGGAGGAATGTAAGCGTCTGTGTCTTGTTCTATCATATTCTATTATACCACTAATACAGTCTAAATGTGTTTCTGTCATAGGAACCGGCGCTCTACGTATGCAATATGGAGGATGAACTCCTAAATTCTAAGCATAACCTAAAGATGAGCAAAACAAACCTGTCACTGAGAAAATGAGCATCAGGGTTGTTCCGAACATGCTGGATTCCATGTGGGCGTGTGCCTGGGTATGTGCTCTACTTACTGCATGCAGGAAGACGGGTCCATGAGCTCATCTAAAGCAATGTTCATTAGCCAGAGTTTACTTTCCTTAAGATCTGGTTAACATCCTGCATAGCAAACTGTCATGCGCTCAGTAAACAATTAGCCTTCTCAAGTCTGAAATGAGCCATACTTTACAGCTGGCTCTTGTATGTGGCAGGTATGTGGCCTTAGGGACGACTCAGAACAATCATTCCAGCATGAGAGGGGGAAAAAAAGGAATCTCATATTCTCCTTTTGAAGAATCCAGTTCTATACTCTGGAGACGGTGCAGCTTGCATTGCAGGGTTTTCCATTTACACTGAAATTTGAAGCTTCAGGAAAATAGCATACAGATGTGCTGTTTGTGATCTGAAGAGACTCTTTCATGCCAGAGTCTACAGTCCGGAATATGATCGCGTTTTAAAAGTATTAGCTCTGTGTTTCTCACAAACTATCACTTATGCATAACATAAACAATTAAAAATAAGGCATGGGGTAATAAATACCAATATCCCCAAAGTATCCTTTCTTCAATTACAAATCAAAACATTGAGCACTTGTATTTTTGTGAGCCTCCAACCGGTGCCACCTTCAACCAGCAAAGGAAGACCCTCCACACTATCATACCAGATGTTCATGGTGTAGATGGTGACTGTGGAGGCCCTAAGGCCCTATTCTAAAAGGCTTAATGAGCAACAGTTTACAACTTGTGAGGGGTGTGAGTGTGTATGTCTGTGTAGGATCATATGTGTACAAGCATGAGAGTATGTGTGTATGTGTGTGGGTGGATATGCACGTGTGTATGTGTGTGGGTGGATATGCACACGTGTGTGTATGTGGGTGGATATGCACGCATGTGTGTGAGTGGATATGCACACGTGTATGTGTGTAGGTGGATATGCACGTGTGAATGTGTGTGGGTGGATATGCACGTGTGTATGTGTGTGGGTGGATATGCACGTGTATGTGGGTGGGTGGATATGCACGTGTGAATGTGTGTGGGTGGATATGCACGTGTGT